>NC_085875.1:5230015-5317515 GCF_034702125.1 Engraulis encrasicolus | reverse complement strand
ATTGTGTGTACTTTTTCACCCCCTCTCTTTTCACGCTATCTATCATCCCGACATATGGACACAGGATATACTAAATTAATGATAAAAATGTGTTTCTACAATTAAAAAGAATGGACACCACTATTTCTTTTCCAGATAAGTACTACTACTCTAATTCTGCTAGCGCTATAATACTGTAATTACTGCATGAAAACTGTCTGATGAGTTTAAAACGACTTATCTTAGACCGGCGACAAGATCTGCTGTGAAAATTAGCACCAGCGGTGTCCTTGGCAAGTTAAAAATGAAGTGAACTGAATGGCTTTGCAGATGTGTACGATGACTGAAAACCCCACAACACGAACACACTGTAAACATGATGCAGACTATGTAAAACTTGGTTGTACGTGACACAGTCATAATCCAGTGAATTTAAACTTGAAACAATGTATAAGTCCACAAACGTAATGGACACAGACAGCTCTATGGCTGTTGCCGTTTTCCTGGGTAATGCGTGACAAGCTCTTTTCAGCACGCACGAACCACCATCGCTCAACTTCTGGGGAAGGATGCCCTCAGCTGGTGACAAGCCCAATCAATAGCATTAGGAGTCAAGAGCGCAGGCCTTTCATGAGTGCAATAGGGGTGCCGTACAGAGAGAGTAATGCAACAGATATCTGACGAAGGCTCTGTAAACTGTGGTGACAGACGATTCAACACAAAAGGGAGACAATTCAAACAAACAAAAAGGCAGGGTTAATAGTTGTTTGTGGAAAAACCAGAGAAAATCGTTCTTTTCCCTTTGTGCTATTTTTTGCTGTTCTCCCTTTGCTCCCTTTCTTTCTCTCTCTCTCTCTCTCTCTCTCTCTCTCTCTCTCTCTCTCTCTCTCTCTCTCTCTCTCTCTCTCTCTCTCTCTCTCTTTTCTTTCATTCTGTCTGTCTCTTTCTCTTCATCTCTCAATCTCAATCACACACATTTCTATATTTCTCTTCATGTGTCTCTCACTCAGTCTCTCTTTCTTTCTCTTTCTTTCCCTCTCTCTCTCTCTCTCTCTCTCTCTCTCTCTCTCTCTCTCTCTCTCTCTCTCTCTCTCTCTCTCTCTCTCTCTCTCTCTCTCTCTCTCTCTCTCTCTCTCTCTCTCTCTCACACACACACACACACACACACACACACACACACACACACACACACACACACACACACACACACACACAGCCCATCCTGATAAGATGTCTTCCCCATCCCCGTCCGCTCGTCCCCTTGTACCCACCACCCCCCTCCCTTGGCAGCCATTCGGGTCCTGTCGTGCCCTCTCGGGAGCCATTACACGCTACATTTGTCGGCCCTTTCACACTGCGCGAGTCATGGGCCGCACCACGCCGCCGGCTTTCGCGGCAGAGGGAGGAAGCGCATTAAAAAGAGATACTCATTAAAGAGCCATTATGGGTGTGCAACCAGAAGCCATGCAAGTAAGTCACACTACTTCACGCAGCAGACACACCGAAAAAGGAGAACAGGGGTGTTGGAGAGAGAGAGAGAGAGAGAGGGTGGGGTAGGGGAGTGGAAGGAGGCCTTGGACCACATGAATTAGGACTGTTGTGGGAAGCTTCTGTACATAAATACCAAGGGTATTATAGGGCTAGCGCTCATGCCAGACTGCGCAGTCGAATACATTCGGTGGTGTAATTGTTTGGATAAGGGGTGGTGATTTTTTTTTTCTTCAGCAGGGCCCGCTGGAATGGAAGACTGACGTAGCCCCCCTTCTCGTTTGTCCAGACTCAAGTCTACCACCACAGGGTGAGCGAGGGCTTGCAAACTGCGGCTAATGATTGTGGACAATCAAATTCGGATTGTTTGTGTTTTCTTTTCGAGCACATTAAACTGCTGTTGTTGGTACATTGGTCATTAGTCTTCCCAGTGATTTCCAAGGGAAACTCATTTTCTGTACTGATTTGTGGGAAAATATGACGCACACGTACTGTATGACTCCAAAAAAGAGGGTCACCTTCTCTGCCAGCCTGTGCAGATCATCTTTCTCCTTTCACAATGACTGAGACACGTGCCACTACATACTCGTGCATGTGCCATGGCCTTTTGTGTTTTAAAGCGTTCTCACTTTCACTTCTCCACAAGGTGCAGAATAACTACAAAAGTGTTGTCTCCTCCTCATGTTCATCCACAGCTTCACGATAAGGGTCGCGCGGGGTTAGCAACGGCCAGGCACTTTTTTTTTTTTTTTTTTTTTAAACAGGGGTGGGAGTACTATTCACTTCTTGCACCCGTCAGGAGCAGACGCTTGTGAAAACACAGCTGCCCGACCGATGAGGGGACCGAGCACCCCATGCAGACTAGGCCGGCCGACGGCAGCTGCTCTGGGACCCCAGAAAGGGGCCCGATCCCCTGGCTGCGTCCCCCTGCGGCTCGTGCAGTTAGCTTTGTTTGCACAGGGGATCATGCGCTATCCACCCACCCACCAACGCGCCACCCCACCGACCGACAGTTTCCTTTTTTTCCCTCTCTTCTCCCGCTCTTTTTTTGGAAACATAATGATCTGCACATCTCTCCAAAGGTTCCGCAGATGTGGGCATTTGTTTGTTTGTCCGGGTGGGGGGGTTGCTTCTACCCCCACCTCCCATCGACTGTTGCTGGGGGTCCGTTGACCACCGTCACATGTCAATACTCGCCTCTCCACAGAGGCCTCGCAGACCTCAGCTGTTCTTTCAAGCTCCCGCAGCAGTGCGACGCACAGTTTGCTATTGTTACGTTGACAAGCTGTGCTAACAGTACAACATGCTAAACGGACGCAGTCCTTCGTTTCAGAGCAAAGCGAGAACGGCGTGGCACTGTGATATAACCGAACTAAGCTATTGACCTAATGAACTGTATACAATGGGTGCAAAGAAGGAGAAGAAGAAGAAAAAGAAGACAAAAGTGGCGGCTTTTTGTGTGTCGACACCTCGTTCGGTCACAAGTAAACAACGCACAAGAGCTGTGAATGTCTGGCCTCACTTCATAGCAGGCTTGATATCAGGAGCGCAGGGAAGTCAAGCAAGCCTCTACAGACAAAAAGTCAAATTCCTCAGGGTTCATTACATGTTCAAAAGGGTACAATATCGGAGTGGAAAAGATCTGAGGAGAAAGCGATATGACAAAGACAGCAATGTGGGTCCGTTATACCCCAACGCTGGACACAGGCCACAAACCACAGATATGACTGCTAGGGCCAATTCCATCAGTCTTCAGTTATTTTGGATCATTGGAGAGCTCTACTTTACAGTAGTGTTTTTAGTTTGATTTTGAGGAAGGAATGCATGAAATGATATGGGGAGATGGCCAGGTCTAATACCATAGAAAAGGGCAACATATTTGCCTTGGAATAAATTTCAAATACGATCTAGGCGGAGGTTTTCTAGAGGTACCACACATTAATCACTAACAGGTTTTCAAGTTTGCTGGCTGCCCCGAGACTTGTTTCGTTGGCTGTCGAGAGAGAGAGAGAGAGAAAGAGAGAGAGAGAGAGAGAGAGAGAGAGAGAGAGAGAGAGAGAGAGAGAGAGAGAGAGAGAGAGAGAGAGAGAGAGACCATATCTGCAATGCAACTTCTCAGTGGATATTTTGACCAGCGAGCAACACCAAGTGAGCTGTGGGCATGCCAAAGGAACAGGCCTCACCTCCCCTCTCTCTCTCTCTCCCTCCATCCCCGTGTCATTTCCTCCTGAGAACAGGAAGTCTTGTTATGCCTTTTGAGTTTACCCACCTGCCTGTGCTCCTCTGATGTAGAGGCCCGTTTGGCCACATCATGTGAATGCGGCAGGCAGGGAGGTTTCTTTTTTTTCTCTTCTTGTCGAGAAAGTCGTGTTCCGTGTTTTTACAGCTTCCTCTCATCTCTGAGAGCCCTGAGGAAGTTTTACTTGAAGGGAGGCCCGTTTGTGCCCCGGGCGGCAGAGACAGGGTGGCACACCACTCGCCTAACCAACCGAGGGCCCTCACCGGACCTCAGTGAAGTGGCAGCTGAGACCATAGACGCCCCCGGCCTCCCCCCTCCCTGGCCGCCCCAAACCCCCAGGACACCTCTACCGGTAATCGTAGGGAAAACATCATTCCAAGGAGAGCAGGGATTAAGCAAACATACACAAAGGGGCTTTGAAGACCACAGGTTTTTGCCGATGGGTAGCAAGGAGTCGAGCGCATGAGAGAGTGAGAGAGAGACAGAGTGTGTGTGTGAGAGAGAGAGAGAGAGACAGAAAGACAGACAGACAGACAGAGAGAGAGAGAGAGAGAGAGAGAGAGAAAGAGAGAAAGAGGCACACACACAGGGAGACAGGGGTTCAAAGAAGAAATGCACATTATGCTTCAGGAGACCTTGAGATCTGAGAAGTGTTTTTGTAAAGCTTTGGTCAACTTTGGTCAAGGAAATCTCCCGGATTTACTTATTTTAATCATAACCTATTACAGTTCACCCCTTAATTGGTTCAGGTCATTCGGTTGTACACCGGGTAGCAAACCAACTTTTTTTGAAGACACAGGTTAGAGATGTTATCCAAAAGATTTTCGTGATTAGTTAGGATTGATTTAATTTTGTTGGGAATATACTTTCAAACCGTACGCCCGCTGAATTCAACACACATACAATTGTGGGATACTGTACAAGAAACCCTGATACATGATAGATATGGCCAGGCATTCATGCCAAAAACAGTAATTTCATGCCTATATATGGATATCACCACTGCATCAGCATAGAGTTCAACTTCTCAAATATTTCAAACGAAAACATTTGATATAGATATGGAACTGTGTAACGATTCGTATTGACACAGGTGTTTGACCTGACACTACATCCAATCATGACCAAGCGTCTGAATGTTTCGTTTTTTTACTTTTTACATTACATAGACTCTCCAGTAAAAATACAAATCCTTCAGCCGTCCCTGAGAAATATGCTAGCTGTAGTTTTATTGTGTTTTTTCCCCTAACGGAACATAGTAGTTCTTAGTGTATCTTGCATTGGGAAAAGTCCCTGTGTCAGATAGTAATGCATCACTTGGAAAGGTGGAGCATGAGCAATGTGGTCAATTAAGACTTTGTTCTGACTGAGTCATCCATGGCATGTACTGTATTTCATTAGCACTATTGCCAGAGCCGCGGACAGCTTTGACAGGGCCCAGGACGAAATCATCTAAAACGGCCCCCCTCTCGAATCATATAATGTAATTGGTTCTGCCCGCCAGCCCGCCCGGGCCCAAATCAGCTGATCCATTTGTCCACCCCTGTCTGTGGGCCTGTGTACTGCCACTGATAAATGTGTTGTATTTGCAGAGCTCTGCCTAGTGTTCCACCAGCGGATTACTCTTTTTAATTGTAACCAGTGTATGTTCAGTGAGACGAATGAACGGAAACAAGAGAGTCAGTGTGGTGGTCTACGGTACGGTATACTGTATGTTGTGTTGTGTTATGGCAAACAGCTGCTTTCATTTTGATGTAATTTGTTCGGCATTTAGGGCGAGGTCTTTCAAGTTCACCTTCCATAGAGAAACATTTCATACATTCATGTTTGCACAACAAATTGGTCGTCATCATGATATGAAACATTTCCTCATACCATTTATATCATATATAGTATATATATTATATAAGCCTTCTTCTTGCATTGTATTTCACTGATTCTTGAGAAAGTGGCTAAAACAGGTTGTAATCTTGAAAGAAAAAAACGAAGTGAATTACAAAATAATATGGTATATCCTCGTAGACAAAGGTCTTGGCTTTTCAGAAATGCACAAGGCCAATCTCCCCATTTTGATTTTTTTTCAGAAATCAGGTTTTTCTCCGATCATACCTTGTTTTTTGTCAACACCGTCAGACACAATTAAAAGCAATAAAAAGTGTATTGATTTGGTTGCATATGTATCTGGAGTTTTTAAGTGATTATGTGTGTTTTTTGGTTCACACATACGCCTTTAAATGTTGAAAATTCAGTTTCATTCTATTTTAATACTGTTTCATGTGTTCTAATTTAAAAATATGTGCTGTCAGACCATGCTTACTTAATGCCTAAATAGACCAAACAATTTTTTGTAATTTCATAAATATTCGTGTAGGCTTAAATTTGCTATTACTTTGATAATTCAACAACTCCAAAGGAAAATTTTGTAAGCACATTCATTTAAAATGTCCAAAACTCCTTCTTACGGTGGTGACTTAAGAACTGACGGTGGTGACAGTAATCTGAGGGTGGTGAAAGTGACCTAATTATTACCTACATTTAGCAAAATAAATAGCCCTCTCATCACGTCAATGACATCTAGCATAAACACTTTATTTTTGTGTGTGCACAGTATGTTTGTGCTTGTGTTTTTTCTTCATTTGTTAGATACTCTAGGCCTAGATTATTGAAAATGTGGCATAAACAGGTTTTAAGTTTTTCAAATCCAAAATATAGTGGTGTATTATCATAGATGAAGGTCTTGGCTGTGCAGTGAATGTATTGGCCAAGCTCCCCATGTTTTAAATTTTTCATAAAATGGGCTCCTTCTTGGTTTTGTCAACCGCGTCAGACAGAATTAGAAGTAAAAAAATATGTTTACTGTATTTAAGTGAATTACTTTTACAATTCAATATAATTGTAGATACTTATTGAAGGCATATTCTTAAAACTTGTCAAAAACATGTAAAACACATGCTTTTTTGTGAACTACATCAGATGTCACCACCGTCAGATTTTGTGACAAAAAACCCTCCAAATGCACCTCAGTGGAGGCTAGAGTATAAGTTTGGGTCACAATTATTACAAACATGTCTGGTAATGTTTCATTAACCAGCACAATTTCGTAAAATATGGAACAAGATGATGAGCGGAACAAAATCTGACGGTGGTGACATCTGACGGTGTGAGACAAAAAAACACTCTTTTACATATTATGCATTTTTTGCTCACATTAGCCACTTCGTTTTCGCTCTGTTTCTTAGGGGCTTCATGCCGCTTCTGAAAAAGTATATATAATTAACATTAATGTAACAAAATACTATTAAAACCCCCGACGGTGTTGACAGTTTATGGTTGGGACAGTACCAGTGTCCAAACAAATTAACAAATTGAGGAGAAAATAGTAAACTTACAGGAGCTTCAGTGATGGTGAAGTATTCAGTAGAGCTACAGGTTTGAAAAGGGGTCCTAAGTAATGACAATGACCTTGTGCATACCTGATTTTATTGTCTTTAAAAAAAAATCTGACGGTGGTGACTAATATGCTGGACACACTTTGAGCAATCAGAAAATAGTAGTAAATATTGCTTTACACGCACTATCTGCATATCTGCAGAACCACTTCAATATGGACTTTCACATCATGGTGATATTATTCAATAATATCAGTGATTTTTACATTTTAAGTCAATTGAAATGATGATGTCTGTCCTTGGGACAGCTGTTTTTAAAGGGTGTGGGCAGGTTTATAGCCATGAAAAGTAATACATTTACACTTAAATATTTCAAACGACTGTACATTTGTGTAACAGACCCCTGGGTCTTTACCTGGATTCATTTTGTTCATGAAAATGTAGTTTATTTTCAACAGAATTGGCAGTTTATTGCTGAGACATGTTTTAGCCACTTTCTCAAGAATCAGTGATTTATCATTTATGTTCCATTCAAATCTACCTAATTTAGAAGAGTGCAGGTCACAAAGCCTTGTATTGTGTTTTAGGGGAGTAGAGTTGCCCTATTATGTTCAATATACCAGCATACGTTCAATAGTTTGAACACCATGCTGAATGTCTGGTAAGTTTTCACTTGAAAATTCTGCATTGTTTGACACAATGGTGAAAGATTAATTCATATCCTGTATGTGCACTAAGATGTTATGTAAAAGAAAAAAAAATGTTGTACCAAGTTTACATTATGAATTCAAGTACCATCCCACTACAAGAGGCACAGAGACCAGGGCCGTAACCAGACATTTTCAAATACTGGGGTCAAATACTGCGTGCTACTGCATACTGTACATTAAGAATGCTCCAAACAGTTCAGTCAAACTCTTAAGTTTGTTTTCATTATTCACTGCCTTGAGGATAAATGAAGGTGGTGTATACAGACTGAATTTATCATTGTTGGTCATATATCGATTTTCATCATAGATACATTTTACATTACTGAAAATACCGAGGACATGACCTCTGTGTCCTCAATGGTAGTTACGGCCATGACAGAGACTGTGCTCTCTCATAGTGTCAGGTAGAAAACACATTTGGGGTCAGTGACCCTAATCTAGAGACATGTGGGGCACAGAGCACGGGACAAACTAGAGCAAGGAAATCAACCACCAAAAACCTAATAGTACATACCTCATGCTTTCAGATTGGCGGTCCCAGTAAGCAGCGATCCATGTGATCCTTGGCCTGGGTTACGGGCGTTGGGCATTGGGGGCTGAATGAGTCACTGGCGAGAGCTTCGGAACCCTTGGAGACTTTACGGATGCTTGTACCGCACGACATCGCACACCTTCCAGGAAACAACATGGCGGCGGCCAACACTCTGTCCTGCGCGATGATTGAAGGCGCTCCCTACACAGTAGACATTCGGTTAAGAAGAGGGAGCTGCACTAGCGTAGCGTGCTGTTTGAGTTATATCACAGCAGGCGAGGGAAAGCCTCGCGTCAAGGAGATAGCAGAGTTATGGCCGTGGCAAAATACAGCATGTGCAACCTGTTCGACTTCTCAGCACAGGCTTACCTAACTGCTTATTAAATTTTGCGGTGGTATTTATTGCTGATCTAAATGAGCCTCCTCGGAGGTTGTGTGTTATCCACCGAGGAGATATTTCCTATTCGGCCTTGAACGTGAGTGGGGTTTTTTTTTTTGCTTCCAAAAAGGCCCTCTTCAATACACAAGAGTTTGACATCTGTTCTAAGGCTACATTGCTTCATGTCACTGTTTGCAAGGAAGCCTTAAGATTCTCCCTATAAATGTCCTTTTTATTTGCTGCTACCATCATCTGAATTTGAAATTTCCAGTGTTCCTCTGATTAAAAAAGTCACTGTTTATATGTCTGGTATCTAAATGTTGATTTTACAAGACTGATGGACCTAACAGTCATTGAAAGCAGTGATCCCGTTTACAATTTGGCTGAATGGATGAGAAAAAAAAACCTAAATCCTAAGATTATGTGGTTCAAGTTGGACAATACTATTTAAACAGAAAGAAAAACAAGAAACAAACAAATACGTCAATACTGAAAACAGGAGATTAATAAATCAAACTGTTTAAGTCTGACCAAATATATACACTACATTTCTGGCTTAGAATATGCAATAGCTTTAAGTCATGACAAACAAGAAATTGATAGGTTTTACAAGACAGACGCTACAATACATTATCATAGATAGCCTATAAACTCCTTTCAGTCAGCCTTTTTTTATCAAAACCCTGCACTGTAAATCATATGCATTGCTCTGTATCAATTTAACCCATTAGCGCATACAACAAATACGCACTATTCTCTTCCTCTTCACACTTGAATAGACACCACCTACGCACATATAAATATCACACAGTAGTGGTAATGGTTTGGACAGGAGCGGCTGATGACATGTGAACTGTCACAGACTCAAAGCATGATGAGAAAAACACAGAATAGAGTAATGGAGTCCATGAGGAACCCCGCTGAGAATTCCTTCTGTGATATACTGGCCTTTGAAAACCAAACCTGGTGAGTGTGTCCTCGTGAAGTGCACTTGCAACTGTGCTCACTTCATGATGGACTTTGATAGAGTTTGGGAGAGTGCAGGGGGGGTGAGAGAGAGTATGCACTGTCAACCAAGCACAGCTGCAACTGACTTATCAGGCCTGGCCGTAAACTACCATCCTTATACGAATTGCCAACTGATGTAAGTCATGTTCCACGGTGTCGTGCACAAACTTGAGGGGACATGCTTTTATAGCTTGGAGAGGACTCTGCTGAGAAATACATCTCCATTTTGACTGGATTGACTTTGACAGTGACCTTGAGTCCTGAATCAGAGACCTGAGGATAACGTGCACCTTAAGGACTCCTGGGGACTTTGTGCTTCATCACCGGTCCTGTCGAGGGCTTCTTTTACATATAGGATGAGCCGGAGCGACCTTTCGAGCACATGTTTCCAATAACCCCTCGTGTGCTGAGCACCAGCTAGCGGTGCTGCCGAGCTGGACAGATACAGTTACATAGAGACCCACCAGTGCAAGGACTACTTACTGATTGTGCTTTACAGTTTTATGAGGTTTTGCACGCTGCAAATTTGGTTCAGATGGGATGCGAGTTAGATTCCCTTCTGTCGTTGACTCGCTTCATGTTGAAGTGGGAGATTGTTTTGTCCCAACACACATTGCTCCCTGTATTATATTTACCTCTTGGAAAGAGCATGACGGAAGATGTCAGTTGGTCTTTAGACCCACACACCACCCTCACCCCTTAGGCCCATCGCCACCACCACACACCAGTGCAAGCATGCACGCACGTATGCACGTACGTACGCACACTCACACGCGTGTGTATACACATGCACACCCACACATTTCCATCCTGGCTTAGAGCTTGGTGGTGAATTAAACAAACAAAGACACAAATCCGTCATAAATCTGTTATAGCGATATTTGACAGTGTGCGATATGATTGGAATTCATCCATGTACAGCCCCTACTAGGCGTTAGAGAGATAAATTCGATTGTTTATGTTGCCGGCACATGTTGGTCTGTTCCTGTTGACAACAGCATTTTCAGCGTAGCAGCGCAAAACAGACTTGCATATTTTTCTCTGTTGCTGTCACCAAGCGGGGGAAATAGCTTTCCTTGAGAAATTCTTTGTAATTGATAGAACATTTTCACTTGGCTTTCATAAGCTTGAATGCTAAATAAGTAAAAGACGGTGCCAGTATTTACAAAGATAATTCCATTTAAAACATATGTTCTTCCCAACCAGGCAATGACACATTTGTTGTCCACAGCTACAGTATGGTCCCGCAGCATTTTTTAAAAAGTCATGTCAGTACTAACTGCGAAAATCAGGCACAGGACAGTTGTAACAGTTATACATACAGTAGTACAGTGTTTCTCAACTGGTGGGTCGCGACCCAAAAGTGGGTCGCGGAAGGGTCATGGGTGGGTCGCGGAGCCTTGGTGTAAAAAAAAACGTAATTCTAAAAAAAAAAAAATCCAACTTTTCCTGCAACAATTTACAATTTTATTTTGATAGGCCAGTGAACTCTTTGTCATCTGTTGTCATAGATACAATCTGAATGTTAATGCGAGATAGATAGCCTGCAACCAGTCATTCGAGTCTTGGTTACATTTTGAGAATTGCATTGAATAGACTTGAACGCTAAAAAAATTGGGTCGCGACCGAATGAGAGTGGAAAATGGTGGGTCCCAAGACTGTTCCAGTTGAGAACCACTGCAGTAGTATGTACGTAGTTACAATGGCAGGACATAGTATATTGAATTGGTGTACTGAATATCATCCACAGTATACTCTTGTGCCTCGTTTCCACTGCCGCTTTTCTGGTAGGCCTACAGCTCGACACAGCGTGACTTGGCCACCATTGTTTGCTTTTTGTTTGTGTCAGGCTGTAGACCTACCAGAAAACCGGCAGTGGAAAAGAGGCATATGTCTACTATCTGCTATATAGTACAGCAACAGGTGTCTATGGCAACACTCAAACGTGTTTAAGCATTCTTCGCTGTCTCCACATTTCACATTATGATACAACAGAATGTAACTCTAGGCTGCTGTGAAGGCCAAACCATCTCATCTCAGCCATAGCAGCCATGTTTTCCCTATGAGTCCTCCACAGCGATATCGCCGTACGTATTAAGTCGGGCGGGGGCGGAGGGATATACTTATGTCTCCATCCGGCTTATCCGGGGCTCTTTCGTGTCTCTACCTCAGGATTCATATGACAGTGGAGGCAGCCCAGAAAGGGCCGGGGCAAGAATCTAATAGCGCTGGGACGCCAAACATTCGTTGCGTTTACATTATCGGAGAGGACACGGTGAAGAATGGGCCACGCCGCTGCCATAAGATCTAAATGAGTAGGAACAATTTAGACTGTGTAAACAGGGGGGAGGAAAAGGGATTTGGTCGGCAGCGGTAGCGCGTCTTGTGTTTCCAATATCATTGACGCATGTTATTACATGTCCAAGCTGTTGGTCTGGATTCCTCTGAACAGTAGCCAGGCAACACCATTCATTTTCCTCATATTCCCCACTTTATAAACTATGACGGCCATTTGCTGTCTCTGTGACCATCCCCTCCATATGCTGTGCGAAGTGGTGGAGCTCCAGTATGTGTTTTTATCTCTCCTTATCCACTTTGCTTTATTTTCCAGGTTTCCTTTTTTCATTTTCTTCTAGTTGACCTTTCTTATTTTCTTAAAAGGAGTGATTCTGTGTGGCGTAGTAGTCTAAACAGGGTTAGGACCTCCACGAAGGAATCAGATAGGACATTATCTGCAAATTTATCTCTCGCAATAAAGCAATAAAAAACAGGTCAGCCTTGCAACAAGTCTGTTCCCTGGGAGTACACCCTTGTAAGGGGTGGTTGCTTTTTGGTGTAAACTTTTTGCGAACCAGGTGGCATAATTGCGTGCTCGACGTCCCGTCTAAGTTGACTTGAAACACTTAAGGCACTGTCTGGGGGTGGGAACTGCAGCTGAAATATCAGGAGATCTCACACACAAAAGTCTGCAAGCAATTAAAGTATAGCCCTTTTGTACATTATGCAATTATGGTGATTGTATTTTTGTAAGGCCACAAAATTGCAATTACCCAAAATAACGCCGTGAAGGTCTTAGTGGAGTTATGTATTTTCATGGTGCATTTGTTTCCCTCTTAAAGCAAAGGAGCACATTATTTCCTCAGCTACTGCCAAGGAAAGTGAGGAACATTTCTTCTCGTAAGTAAGTGCAGTGCAATGCAATGGAAGCAAAACACAAAAAAGCCAACACAAAATGTGTATCTTAGCTGATTCATTTTCTTGCATAGACTGCGCCTCACAGACACTTTCTGGAAATGAAAACAGTTACTGTACAATTGCCCCATGGTCTACTGGGGGCAAATTGCCTTTAATTAATGTATGGTGACCTACAGTGTGTATAAACAATATCGTTCTTGTTAATGTTGTTTCCACTTCAGGTCTGTAAGGGATGTACTCTGTGTGGCGGCCATATCTTATTAAATGTGGCCCTAACTCAGCAAGGTCTTGTTTGAAAAAAGATAACCTCTTTAACCCTCTCAGTCATGTTAATCTTTAAACCATGGAAATCGCCAGCAAAATGTGCACTTTATAAAGAAGATATTAATTAGTGCGGTTCACACAAAACCTCTCATATCACACAGGAGCCGTTTCCATTTTGTCTACTATCCAGGCAACAAACTGTTTCTCTTATGACATCATGTGAACGGTTGCTCTCAGAAATGACTGCAGACCGTGCCCTTTACACCCACTGAAACCGCACTATAACCCCTGTCCAAAAAAAACTAAAAACCATTTTCCACGGAGATGAACACAAACTCGAGCTCCCCTCTAATGCAGACGTGCACGAGTAAAGAGGGGCATATTGTCTGATCGGCAATTTCCTACTGCGGGTGTAACTACCCAAATAGCTAATCTGTGCCTAACGACTGCATAATGTTCCAAATTATATCAGTCACACCATGCGCATTCTGGAGAGCAGCTGGGGGGGAAAAAAAACACCAGATTCCAGTTGGCCGCAGGACGACGTATTCCCAGGTCTGAGTGAGAAGAGAGAGAGTGATGGCGGACGAGACACGCATGTGATGGAGTCAAGGCCAAATAGGTCTTAGCACACTGCTCTGCCGCCGAGGACTCCACACTGCACAAGCAACGAAGAGCACTAAAGCAGTGTTTCTCAAACTTTTTCAGGCCGAGGACCACTTTGTCCCCCGTAAAAATGTTCAGGGACCACCTGTCAACTGAATTGGCAGCTGAGGGGTGCTTATTTAACACTAATTTTGATGCAGATCGCTCACTTTTTATTCATATTACAAGCCTGCCTAATTGTGGTGAAAATAATACTTCAGCTATGTTTAGCTTTGTAATTATGTTACAAATTCAGCCAACTGCTAGCTCGTCTTGAAAAAGTAAAATACTCTCGCGGACCACCTGAGCGCTGTCGCGGACCACCAGTGGTCCCCGGACCACACTTTGAGAATCACTGCACTAAAGCACTGCTGCTCCACATATGGCCTCCAGACCATATGGACTGTGTCATCGCAACACCTCCGACCGTGCTGGAGCGGCCCAGGCTTTCTGTCATACATCAAACTGCATCTCTGGAGATGGGCAGTAGCAGTCATTCAATTAGGCGAGGTGCGCCAAGACACTGCAATCTAAAGTGCTGCACTCCCTTTCCCATGCACCCCTGCTCTTATCGAATTTCAGGCGCGGCACTTCAAACGCATTGTATATTTAACGTGCGGGGGGTGGGAGAATCATCCTTAGCACCTCAGTTCAGAGTTCAGGTCCGGGACACTTTATTTACGGTTGGGTCTCTTGTTATGGCAGATTCATACATCGGAGATCTTCTCATCCATCTCCCAGCTTCATGAGAGAGAGGCATTAAGACCATTAGAATGTTTGCCTCACAGCTTTCAACAGTGCTGCCACGCAGAAAGTGTTTCCAAACATTCTTTCCCCCATCCTATCTTATCGGTGTTCCCTACAGTAAAAAAAAGGCCTACTCTCTAAGCCCCGGTGGAAGAAGCCATAGGCACATTGATCATCTCGCACTGGCTTAGCCTATCAGGGTAAGAATGAGTCACACTACTACACACATGATTGATTCGATTGTTCCTGCCTGACCGTCAGAGGGCAGCTATGGAAAGGTTTGTGTTCCACCTCAGAGCCACAAGCTGTCAAAACCTATCTGAAGTGAATGGCGATGTGTTAAGACAGTCAGCCGCAGGGATGCTTCGCCTGAGCTCAGTGGTGAAGCTCCGTCGGACCCAAAATGAGTCACACCAAACAGTCTTACAAATGTTGTGCATCGTCATTGAAGGTCAACGATTTGGACTGAAACGCACATGTACGCACACACACATGTACGCACGTGTGCTCACACACGCATGCACGCACACACACACACACACACACACACACACACACACAAACTCATACTGATGCACATATACTGTATGTAAATAATGGCATACTATTGTATAACAATGAGCACCAGAATTGAATTGAACTGCCGCATGAGAGATACACATCTATTACGTCAGAGGTGATTATTAGAAAATATTTACAGCCATAACAGATATCCAGGTTTTTTTCCGGAGGAAAACAATATGTTGCCTGATATGGCTTTAAAATGTTTTGGATGGTCTACAGATATTATGCATACCAGATATCATTGACTTGTCTCTCGACAGCAATTGGAAACAGACTGCTATGAAACACTTGAGCTCCCCCTGGGCCCAGAGGGAAGCTGAAAACAGTAGACGTCCTCTCCCGTCTCCTGGCGCTTCTCAAGGCCCTGCCGTTCCCCTGAAATACATTCTGCCATAACACATGCTGCATGTAAAACCGTAACTCTACAAAAAAAAAACACACACAAAGGGTTTTCACCCTTCGGCCTATGAGCCCTTAGCATGGAGGGGGGGGTTATTTGTTGTGCTTGTTGTCATACGGCCCCTGTCCAGGGGCAGAAAGGAACACACTCAAAGTTGGAATAAAATCATTTTAGAATTTTTGAATAGCATGGAGGGGGGGGTTATTTGTTGTGCTTGTTGTCATACGACCACTGTCCAGGGGCAGAAAGGAACACACTCAAAGTTGGAATAAAATAATTTTTGACTTGAGTGGTTGTGATTTATTTTGCCCATTGTGAAGATGGTTGCTATGATAATGGGAAGGCACACTGGTGCTCTCAACAGCTACACCACGATGGAAATGGCAGCAGCAAAAAAAAAGAAATGTTTTTAATTAGGGACTGATATTTTGGCTATAAATGCTATTTGGATACATTTTTGCTTTGTTTCATGCTGTCTTTTTAAATTAATCTTCCATATTGTCAAAGAAAATTGACTTTGGGAGGTTCCCTCATCAGAGTGAAATGAACACATGGGGCCACAGTTATGTTACACACTTAGTGGTGTGGTTCGATCACATTACTCACATTAACGCCAAGGCAAGGCTGAATAATGCTAACAAAACCGTTGCATTTTTCATTTACGTTTTCATACATTTAACTATGCCTCACTAATCAAACATTACAGTCACTAATAAAACGTTGAGTATTGTACAAATGCACTGACTAATAAAACATTGTACACTATTACTGTGTCACTGATGAGGAAGCACAATGATTCATATCTCTGAGTGGGTGGAGGCCCAAGAGCATGTCTTGTGTCCATCTGTCTTGGAAAATTTGGACACTGTTCAAAGCAGCACTTTGAAGTGTCATCTATAAAACCAAAGCCCTGTCCACTTGGCCACCGAAAGCAGCAAACACTGAAAGCGAAGGAGGGAAGGTGATCTAACCATCGCGACGGCCATTTATGAATGCCTCATGGTTGAGGTAGTAACACAGATTTTCAATATGGTTAACAACATATGTTGTTCTAACGTGGCATCAAGTCCAGTCTCCTAAGTGGGCATGCATTTTTCCATTGAACTCCTTTTATTCGGAACCCCCCAACTAGTCTCCTAATGAATTGCTTATACAGTGGGTACACTATGTGTGTAAAGAATTTACTATTTTCCACCATCAAACATTGTGTGCACCAGATCTGTGACAGGTAAAGGTGCGTTAACACTGTTTATGATCTCTCTGATCTCTCTGTCTGATTACCTCTCTGATCTCTCATCTGTCTTGCAAGTCGATGACCTACTGTAATGTCCTGAACCTTGACCCCTACAACATTTTCCCAGGGGAATTCCTGGACTTCGAACACTTTGATGGATCAGCCGTACTCCTTTCCATAGAGAATGACACAGCTAGGAATTTAGATCGCACCTCTGTTGTCTATGGCTTTTCTTAGTGGAAGCTCTTCAGATTACAATTACTTCTAACTGGGTGAGTGCCAGTTTGGGCTGATTGGATGTTGGGGT
Source organism: Engraulis encrasicolus (assembly GCF_034702125.1). NCBI lineage: Eukaryota > Metazoa > Chordata > Actinopteri > Clupeiformes > Engraulidae > Engraulis > Engraulis encrasicolus. Next base: position 5,300,435 of record NC_085875.1, on the reverse strand, counting down.
GCCGAGCAGAGGACGGCTGCAGTAGGGAGACCAGTGCAGCTCCGCTACGGTAAGTCCCAGGTTGCAGCTTCTTGGAAACAGCGAGGTGGGGCAGGAAAAGAGGAAGGGAAGATGTCATGGTAAATATGGGTTTTCTGCACTTTGTCAATGTGTATAGTTCAACTTGTATTTTAGGTTGTGATGGTCTGTCAGCATATGTGATGCCAGGGCCTCCAGCCAGAGCCTCCACTGCTCAAGGTCAGCTGGATGGCCACAAGGTTACACTTACATCATGATCTCAATGGGCTACGCTGAGCAGGCCCGTCGACAGGGGGGTACAAATGTGTCTCCATTACATTGTAGGCATTGGGAGGGGGGCCCTTTAAGGTGATTTTGTCCCGGGCCTGGTTAAAACTGTCAGTGGCCCTGAAGCTGAGCATTCTGGAAAATATGCACAGGGCAACAGTCAAAAGGTGTTACCTTGTCTTTGGGAGGATGGGTTCAACTCAACTGAAAACTGTCTCCAACGATCAGCTTGTTTGAACAAGAGGGCTGACTTGAAGCGCTCTGAATGGTTTTGGGGAGAGCAGTAGTTGAGCAAGCCAACTTGGATGGATCCCTCTTCAGAGGAGCAGTAAGCACAGTTGCCAAGGTGCCGAAATGTGCAGACAAAGCATTGGGTAAAAAGGGGGCAAAACTCAGGAATCTTCCTGGGACTTTTATGAACTTGGGTCAGAGCCTGGATTTGAATGCCTTTACCTTCCTCACGCTCATTCATCACTAAACCCTCAGAACTGTTCATATACCCTTAGAAGGAAAAGGTTGAGGTAATATAGTGGCTGATGCAATATATTTTCCTTATAATCAGAGACAGGGTTGTCAATGAGTCCCTTCATTGTTTTTTTTCTTCCAGTAGGGTGAACATTGGTAAAGTGGGACGATTTTAGAAATTTCAGGTTTTCTGCCATTGTAGGCAAATGCCATTACATCACATGTCAAACTTTTATGTTATTTTCAAAATCTAGGGTGTCTTTAACAAAATTAAGCAGAAATTTTGAAAATATTTTCATCACAGAAGAAATTATTTAGCTTTAAACAGTTCTGGCCAAGTTCAGAATGAACTTCCTGACCACTGGTAGAGTGGGACATCGCTGCTTTTTACATTTTATTTTATTTATTACACAATTGACATGGATATTTAAGTTGGTTATATGTACATTTATGTAATAACTGTTTGTTTACATACATTTTGCTACCTTTATATGAAGAATTTGTTGCATAAACCTGTTTACATGCAACGCACCCATAAACCTGATACAGCATGCATATTACTACTGAAAAAGAGACTAATACAAGATTTTATTGGTAATTTTCTTATAATAAGCAATTATAAGCAAGATTTTATTGAAATATAATACACTATTTGCTGTTTCACCATAAAAAATGTGCCCTGTCCCACTTTACCAATAGCCATTGGTAAAGTGGGACAGTGGAAAATGTGCCCCTAATTAAAATATTTTATTTAAAAAATTAATGAATTTTTAACTAGATGATACTTAATGAAGTCACCTTTCATATGAAAACAGTTGTTGAGGCCTAACATCAATTTTGAAAGTGCTAGGCCCTTAACATTATTGACCTCAGATTGCTATGTCATTTTCAAAATCGTTGTTTTTTTGGCTCAGCCTTTGAATGACATGTCATCACGCCCCCCAGGAAGACATCACAACCACACTTAATATTATATTTTAAACATTACATGCTAGAGAAAATATATCCAAAAGATTTAATTGGCTAAAGTAAAGCAATATGAAGATATTGATGATAAATGTTAACTGTCCCACTTTACCAGTTGTCCCACTTTACCAATGTTCACCCTAGGTGTTGTGAGAAGTTGGTAATCTGCTTCATTTCCCTGCAGTAGGATACAGTAGATATCAGAGATACGTAGGTTTCGTTTCACTCCAGGTTGAGCAGCATTCTATGATACAGTAAATCTTTCATTCAGGATGCTGTCATTATATGTCTTTTTCTTACTTTTACCAAATTAAATATCACTTGAAACCTTCCAAATAAATGTTGTTTATTTATAAAAGTAGTTCAGGAGGAAGTGATTGACAGCTGTCATTACCTGCTCATGTCTTTACAGATTCAATCTCTCCTTCTCTTTTCACCATGTCTTGCGCGAAGGTTTCCCAAATTGTCCCACCACCTGCCCCTTATCCTCCATTTCACTAGAGCCTCCAGCTAAAATTTCTCTATACACATAGGGGATGTGAGCGGATCTCATGCCGCATGATTCCAGCTTCCAGCATCCCGAGACCAAGGCCAGCTACCAAATGCCACACGTGCTTACTGTACTACACCAAGCACTCAAGGGCAAACTAGTGACCCATCCTGAAAATGTAACCAAACTCAGTCCATAATTTTTTGAGTTAGGTTGGCAACAAATCAACCGACCAACAAATCAACCAACCAACCAGCCACCAAAGGCAGAGTAAAGCAATCATCTCCTCGAGAGCACTGCCTGGTAGTACATGTCCAGCAGGTCTGAGAAGACGAGATTATAAAACTTGAGATATCTGTAAAAGATGACAGAGTGTGCTGTGGTGCAGTGTGGTAATGCTCCTCCTGCCCAAAAATAGACTACATGCATTGCCCATCCCAAATGAGCTGGTTATACAAATAGGCAGACTAGTAGTCAATTGCCTTGGGCCCCACCAAAAATTGGGAGTCAGCTCTACCATAGTAATAAAAAAACTGCAAAAAGTGTCCAAAATGGCCCTGTGTGTCTACCATACATTTCTCCTATAGGCACCCCAAATGGGTAGGACTGCTACTACTGAACATCCCAACATCAGTCAGCATATACGTAAGCACCATCTGTCATTCTGATTACATGGTCATGGTGCGCCATAGCAGAAGGTGTACACATCAAGATTGACTGGCATTAACCCACCACACAGGTGAGCAGAGGAGGCAGCCATAACAGCGCTGTGCAGGGTGTGGAGGTGGTACTATTCTTACATCACTAATGGCAGTAGGTGAATTCAAACAAGTCATCTGCGTGAAGCACATAAAGTCAAACATCGAAATATGGATGAATAAGGATGTCAAGTTCAGTTTCATCCCCTGTCTTCATCAAATGCACCACAGGAGATACTGTATCAAGGGAGAAAGAAGAATCAAGACAGAAATAAGCACATGTGCAAGAAATTATCAAAACCAAATATAATCCAAAAGCCACTGCCATGTGCTGTATATTACGATCGTTAAAAGTCTATGACTAAACATACAAAACAACTCATACTTGAGAATTTGAGAATTTATAATATAGAATCCCAGTGGAATAATGGATTAAAAATATTTGGGTTTGGTGCTCTGTGACGGAAGTATATAAGGGCCATATGCCTCATATGTGCTATCCTAAACCTATGTATAGATGTATGTACAATCATGTAATTGTATAACATGTTTAGGGTCAATAAGACCAAAGCTTGTCTTGAAGATCAAGTATATCAGAGACAAAGGTTGTCAGGTTGTCTGTAGACTTGCCAGGCTAGTTTTTGGCCTGGTATTGCGGTCTTACACAGCACCATGCTATATAATGCCAGAGATGATGCTTACACTCAGCCCCTTTCAATGTTCCACCACCGCAAATCTGGACACTATGCATGTTGTCAGACACTGGCTATCGATCACTTGCTTACATTTTCCAACCTTACTTTCAGTAATCCATTCCATACCCCATAGTATAACTCCAAAAGGGAATCCCAGAGCACCCGTGTCTTATCTTCTTGTCTGTGTATTTGCCAGGGCCGTAATAAGATTTGACTTTCATAGTTTATACTGCCTGCATTACTTGCTATGCAAATTCTATGTGGTTATGATATCATGTGCAGGAATTGCCACAGTGCATCAAGTCATTTCAGCGATATAAATATCAAAAAATGCTGCAATTTTATTCCTAACAAAATAGCTGACTTCTTAAGAGAAAAATGGTACATGCTCTTTCTTGTTTTCTGTTTGATCAAACAGATTTTTCCATAGTCTATCATTTTTGCTGAACTATCCGTTGTAGTCCCCCTGAAGCGGAGCTCTCTCGTTCTCTCTTCCTTTCTGCCTTTCTCCCTTATCGTTCATCAAATAAACTGCGACAGGCCAATGTGTGCACTCTCCCTGAACTGAGCTTAAATCAGGAAGTGGAAGAAGAGAACATAAACTGGGATGCTGAAGTCAGAGGTCACGGCTCAAGCTAACATTAGCATCTCAAAATGGAGGCTGAAAAAGTGGCCTCTGCATACCTTTAATCACCACAAGAAGAGAAGCCATTAAATGACCCTTAAGTCAATAATACCTTCAAAATGCCAGTAATTGTAAGAAATTCGAGACTGATTGAGTAACGTGTGATGGAATGGAATGTTAAGCATGCTGTGGTAAAAGTTTGCCTAATAATCATCATCTAAGGGTTTTTTAAGATGCTCTTTAACGTACTAAACTCTTTATTTTGCTTCTTTCAAAAAGTATCCCACAAAGATATGGAATTTGGTGTCGTACATCACTCTGCCATGGATCATTGTGGCACACATGGGGTAAAGTACATTTTGGCAAGGAGTCCCGCTGAGCAAATGTGCAATGTTTAGCAAACTCTCCTTGAGAAGTCAAGGCTCCAAACATATTTCAAAGCAAATTATGCCCCTGATAACAACAGTCTGTCATGTTACACCAAAAGGAAAACATGGTAGCAGACGCCATCCTATACAAATTCTGTTGTTATAATGTTTCATTCAACCTTGCTGTTTTGAAAGTAAACATCGTCCCATCTATGCAGGTTCTCAAGCTATTTTAGACAAGCATGAAAAAAGCAATGGACTGTTCCTAGAGTGTTTGTGGTGGAGTTTCCAACACATCACTCTGGGGTGTCTTGTCCCCGGGCCAAAAAGACCAAGCGTAAATTCCAATTGACGCTTTTGTTCCTTAAACAAGTGGCTGTGGTTTTATTGTCTGGGTCTACTGTTAAGGAGGAGTGGCAATATTAGGCATAGCTGATTGATGACTGACTGACTGAATTTTCCATCTCAACAGCCTTTTGCTTAGGCAATACTGGCACCAAAACATCCAAATCGCCCATCACTTGCAAGCACTGCACCAGAGGTTTAGAAAATGCAGGAAGGAACCACAGAGTGTGTGTTGAAGACATCTCGGCATGAAAACTCTATTGATGTGGGCCAACAGACATCTGTGATACATCAAAGCCAGATCTACCCGCTTTTCCACTCATCGTGACGTCCAGCAGGACTGTTTGCAGCCCAGCGTCGTACACACACACACACACACACACACACACACACACACACACACACACACACACACAAGTTGTTTTCTTTTTATTTTGCATGCCTCGTGCACCCTCAGGTTTCTGATGATTGGAACACATTTGTGCGGACAAAAGAATGGGGTGTGCTGTGGATAGTTGTGCTGTCGATTCCCGATGTGACTCCCCTCTTTTCCTCTGATCCCATACAGGTGCTGAATCATCGTCAAGCATGGGTGATCCCCAGCAGACCCCACAACAGGGGGAGCAAAGGGGTAAGTTGATGCACACCCAGCAAGAGGGCATTGGTGGTGGTTAGAATTGGGTCCCCGTTACATTGTATGTAAGCATTGAAAGGGGGGGCTTTCAAATTATTTTTACCGGCCCCGGTCAAAGCTGTCAGTGGCCCTGATCCTCAGGAAAGCTGAGTCTGATTACAATCAGATCTGTGCTTCACCAATTGGAGGATGTGTACATCTTGTGCCCTCCTTACACGCAAGCACAGGCTTGGTTTTGAACATTGCTGCCCAGGGGTTTCATTTTATGTTCAGACAGTGCTTGTAGTAGGCATAGACTAGAGCATCTGTGCAGAAAAGCATGGCTCTGTTTTTGAATATCTTTAAAATTAAATAAACATCCCCATAAAATGCAGTATTTTATTATAATTTGAATTATGTCTCTTAGTGCCCAGCCATTCAGGCATTTTGAATTCACAAATTAACTCACTGTTATAGATATGCGTAACACTGAAGCAATCTGAAAAACTATGGGTAACAAATACAGTAACCATAAGTGAGCGTGCCAAATGTTTTTGGAACACTGGGGTCTGTTTCCTTTGGGAGAACTTAAACTAAACATTTTCTGTTTATCCATTTACATCAATTAATTTTTCTTCCAACTCCAGATGGAACAGTATAAAAACTGTCAGAAATAGAATCAGGGTTATTTTTCCATTCAACTTAAAAAGCTTAGGTGAGGGGGAAAAAAGTGGAAATTGAGATCATTGCAGATGTATCAGGGGTGGCGAAAAGTAATGAAAAGATTGGAGTCACATGCGTGGGGCTTAGATTAGCAAATGCCAATGCGTGGAAGCCTCCCATGGAAAATAACAGCAAGCGACTGCAACTAATTACCGAATTGCAACTGTGGTGTTTTGTTTATTGATAAAGAAATTTCCCAAGTTAGTATAGTGGAACAACAGACGCCAGTGAGGTTCATGGTACATTTTCATTCATTTAAAGATTACAGTCGTGGCACACGATGACTTCTGCTGAACACTATCAGGTGTTTTTTTCCCCCTAAGAAAAACAATAACACACAATTACCCACATGGTGTGTATATTTTAAAAATGCCCTCTTTGATATTATCCCCAATTCGATTTGCTCATGCAACATTTGTTTATTTGCAGTTTTATTGTAAATAATGGTGATGGGTCAGAACTAGGGAACTGCACACGTAACAACTACAGTAAATCCTTCTTATTTGATTTTTTTTCCACAGAGCCGAGGCAAGTAGTAGTACACTAATATGGCCTATATCCTTAGAAGGAATACCCCTTCTGAATCTATTACCCATTTCTTTTACAGTGTCCCAACCTTACAAAGACTTCCAGCAGATCAAAGGCAAAAGAGCCTGTTTAAGAGAAGCTGGGGCTCTTTGCCCTTTTACAACACTCTACAGGGTATCTAAATGTTTAGTTTGCCCTAATGTTCTTTATATTGAAAGATCAGCAGCCAACTGACCTGAATAAAGTCTTTAAAAAGGCTTAATCAAAACAGACTCCAGGGTGCTTTTGGAAACTCAGCCTGCACCCACCACATCTGTGATAATTACTCCCTCAACAGGCAGACCTGTGATGACTCAGGAATATACAGTAGGGACAATTATCCAATGAGTTCAGCTGTAAGCAGCAGGACTTATTCTTTGAGCCTCATCGCAAAGAAGTCCAGTTGATCATAGCTTAAGTCCTTGTATATAATAACGTGATCAGGATGAAGGAGAATCTTCTTCACAGATGTAAAGACGATCAGCACTGTGTTATGGAGAGCCCTAATGGTATCAAGACCAACAGTAAGCCCCAACCCTGACTGACCATATTATGATTGCCTTTGTTGTTCTTTCCTGCAGTGTGTGGTGTGGCTCTCACGAGTCAAACGTGGGGGCCTGTGAGTGTGGTTCACAGGCCCGCTTTACTGTACAGTAGACTCCCTCCTGAAAATGCACCATAATGATGCCGGTTGGAAACAGCCTTGTAACCATGGGCAATTATTCAACCAAACAAAATTAATCTTCATTGAGGAGACTGGTGGGGATGTGGGGGGTGGGGCAAGGATGAAGCTATATTTACACAAAGGCCAATTTACTGCACAACCAGTGGTTTGGTGGGTAAGGTAAAAGGTTTCCCAACTTGTTTCCAGTGTGACCAAACTAGCAGAGTGGCATGGCCATGAAACAGCTTTATTTTGAATGCTGAGTCACTGATTATAATGATTAATGATGAAATTTGGGGGGGGTTATTGAAATAAGGGTCATTTAGACATCCACTATTTCTGTTATGATGAGGTGGCAGGTCTTTTTCCTCCATCTCCCTTTCATGCAGCAGTGCTCTGTGCAGAATGTTTTTCCACCAAATGCGTTTCCATAAAACTTGTGCAAGGTGTGTTTTCAATGCCCGTGGAACTTTTGAAAGGTTAAATATTTGGGGGGGGGGGGTTGTTTTTCATCGACAGTATTTTTTTCTGTAGGCAGCATATTCACCTTGTCGCACTGGTGTTTTCTTTGGGCGAACCCCTCTGAATAATTTTTCTTGCATTTATGGGGGTTCCCTGAACAGGAGTGTACAGTGCAGTTAAACGAGCATTCCATTTCAATACAGGACCTACGATATGCTCAGTTGCATGCATTCTAATGTCATCATCCAAGAACATAAAGCTGGGAATATGTCAAACGATTGTCTTTACAAGGCAGCAGCGTATACATTAATCTCAACAAATGTTCATAATGTTGACACACACTGGCACACAATACCACAAGTACAATATTGGACCATGTTCAGTCATTTCATAAAGTGAACAATATAAATATATTTCATAGAGAGTGTAGATTTTGTATAATGCATGGTGGTTGAACATAGAACACAATCTTGAAAATGAATGGTGGAATTACTTCTACGTTTACTGAAACACTAAAACCATTACGCCGAACAAAACTATTCACTACAATCTCATTTTCACAGCTGATCAATAACGTCAAACGCAAAAACCCGTAATATTGTGTGACACGTTGACTATTTAACTGCCCACAAGGTTAAGAAGAGCAAACCTCAACAGGAAAACCCTAGGCCCTAAGCCCCAGCCAGCTAAGAAGGTAGATTAAAGGTGGATTGGTTACTCTTTGGCACAAGTTTCCCTTTTCATTCAACGGCCTGTCAATGCTGCCTACCGTCTGGCTAGAGTTTCCATTCGCGAACCCGACAAGTTTGCCGCAGAGATCCCCCTGGCCCGTGGTCCGTGAGTGAGCACCCCCTTTTTTAGGCCCTCACTGGCTCCCTTTGTGCCTCTTGTGCTGACCAGAGGCATGACCAGCGCTGCCCTCCGCGCAACCCCGGCCTAACCTTTCACTCAACCTTCCGCTGGCCCCTGACTGTTTTTATACATGTGAGAAACTGCCCTGTGATTTTCCCTGGCTGCCGTGCATTTCCACGGATCACATTTACTGTATTTCATAGTGTTACTCACACTCGTTTAAAAGGTGAAGGCTGTGAAAGGACATCTGTGTGGATGTGTAAAGGGGGGGATGGAGTTGTGAGGGTGGTTGTGGTGGTGGTGGTGGGGTTGGCTGTGGACGGGACAACTGTTTTGCAAATGGCCACTGAGCGCAGAAGCTTTGTGCCTGTATGGCTCCTGTACCACCACTCACACATCTGAAATGCTTACAACCATTTCCTGACTCCAATGTATTCAAGGTGCCGAGGCCCATCTATCAGTTCACTGGGTCTGTTTCCATCCCTTGTTCTTTGCTCCCTCTCTTTCTCCACCCCCCCCTCTCTCCTCTTCCTCCTCCTCTCATTCCCTCCTTCCCTCTGTCCCTCCAGCTGCAGAAGGGCCAAAGTCTGTGGTCCTACTCGACCTCCCTCTCCTTGCCTCACGCAAACAGTTCCCAGATAAAATGGCAAGTGTTTATTATGAGAGGGGGAGAGGGGGAGAGAGATTGAGAGGGAGAGGGGTCGGGTCACGGCTGCTCTGCTCTGCTCTGCTCTCTGCTCAGTGAGCAGGTGGTACTCACAAACACAGCAGCAGCAGGACAGGCCAGGAATGAGAACCATGTCCACACGGCAGGGAGACGACGAGAGACAGAGGAGGGAAGGGAAGGGGGGAGGGGGGGGTGTCAGACAGACAGACAGACTAACAGGGAGATGGGACTGACAGAGAGACAGAGAGAAGAACAGACAGACAGGGAGACGATGAGAGACGGAGGAGGAGGGGGGAGCGGTGTCAGACAAATAGACAGACAAAATGGGTAGACAGAAAGTCCGACAAAGACAAGGAGCGACAGACAGACGGGCAGACGGACAGACAGACAGACAGACAGACAGACAGACAGACAGACAGACAGACAGACAGACAGACAGACAGACAGACAGACAGACAGACAGACAGACAGACAGACAGACGCACACACACACACACACACACACACACACACACACACACACACACACACACACACACACACACACACACACACACACACAGCAAGAGACAGGCAGGGACACAGGCAGACAGACAGAGAGACCCTCTCTTGACTTTTGGTCCCATCTGCCACTGTGGAGCGATTCAACTTGAAGTTGGCCACGTTAGTATTCCCACACTACATCATCTCTTTACTTTGGATGACTCCATTAAAAAAGACTCCTAATGGTCAGCCGGTAAACTGCTTGATTTCAGTCCGAGATCGATGTCCTCATCACCCTCCTATTCTTTCTACTAAAAGCTTAGAATGATGAGGAATTTACACTCTAGTGAACACTTAAAATACATAAGGCACTGTACAGAAAATATTTGGAAAACCTTTGCAACCCCTCTGTGTATTATTGTGTGGAAGTATGTGGCGATCATTACAGTGACTAAAATGTTGAACAATGTATCTTGCTATTTAATCATGTCTGAAAAATACCTTACATTTGTGGAACGAGTTAAGACCACAATCTCGGTGCATTACTTACACCAGACCACAGTAAGTGAATGCATTAACGGTGCCAAGACAAAGCTGTTGATCATTGCTCTGACATGGATGATTGAAAGCGTGCCGTGATGTTCCATTGCCAAAAGAGGAGTGTGTCGCCTCTCTGTGGCTAAGGCTTGTCACTGCATGCTGATTGAACTGGAAACATCATCCCCAGATGATAAACGTACCAGGATGGCACTGTACCTTACTGCCAAACTATTAAGGCCAAGATCAATAAGCCTCATGAGTAATGCCAAGTACCTTCAATGTCATGCAATAACACGTTAAACGCCAGTCTAACACACCCATCATTTTGGCATTTCAAGCATTCAGAAAAAAACCTGACTTCAAGATGTAACAGAATGTAATGCAACACATCCCAACAGAGGAATTCCAGGACCAACGTGCATTGTTTCAAGACACCATTCCACCCGTCCATTCAATCAGCCATTTGCCATATGGAGTCTACGCGTGTCTCCTCATCTCATCTCCCCGGATGACCCCGACTCAATCTCACTCACTCCCCCCCTCCCCTGCCCTCCTCTCTCTCCTCCTCTCTCCTCTCTGCACCCCCCCCCCCAGGCCTGGGCCCCGTGTCTCTCTTTCTCTCGTTCAGCCATCCCGCTTCACCTATTTATTGTCATTCCTCTGCCAAGATAGGAGACCTCGCAAAATGCCCTCGTTGAAAATATTCCAGACAGTGATCATGAGAAAGCACAGGGTCCCTGCCTTCTTGGAAGCGGAGCGAAGAGAGGCAGAGGCCGGGCGCTGCTCGCCCCTCCTCCTCCTCCTCCTCCTCCTCCTTCTCCTCCTCGTTCTCCTCAAGTAGCGCTGCACTAAGGTTAGATCACAGATCTGGCTCGCGCCCTTACACCAAAGTATCCTGGGAAACTCGGAGTGTGGTTTAAAACATGCCCCTGCGAATTCGGGTCTCGCTCTATCATTCATTAACATATAAATAATTAAGTAATGCCCTCCCTGCACATTGCCATGGCGACCGAAGATTTAGGCTGCAACAGGAGAAAGTAAATAAATGGAATTCCTGACTTTTTTCCTCTTTGAGAAAGAAAATGGAAAGAAAATACATTGAGAAAACGTGAACGTCTCCCTATGTAAAGTGAACCTGTTCTGTTCATGCTATATCATCTATCAAATTTACCAAAGCTGGAAAAACACCAGGATGTTGACCTTGGAGGAGGAGTGGGGGGTTGAGCAGAATCACAGGTGTACTATTACGTCAAGACATCGGTCCTGAGCTCGCTTAAGAGTAAGCCTACTGTACCCCTTACCCAGCCACGCTGGAGCAAAGTCAAACAAGAGGGCCATCTCTCTCTGACACACAGACACAGAAACAGATACACGCACAGGCATTACACACATACACACATGCATGCATGCACGCACACACATACGCACACGCACGCGCGCACACCGACATGCACACACACACACACACACACACACACACACACACACACACGTGAGTGCACTTGCACACAAATACACACACACACACGCACACACACGTACGTGTGAGCGCATTTACACACAAATACACACACACACACACACACACACACACACACACACACACACACACACACACACACACGTGTGAGTGCACTTGCACACAAATACACACACACACACACACACACACACACACACACGTGTGAGTGCACTTGCACACAAATACACACACACACACACACACACACGTACGTGTGAGCGCATTTGCACACACACACACACACACACACACACACACACACACACACACACACACACACACAGGCACACGTGCACATCAAGACAGAGAATGACAGAGAGAGAGAGCAAGAACATGTCCTGCTGGTGCGGAGCCTAATTGCCATCCTCCTCTCCCAAATGGCAAATTAAATTTTGAGGGTCGGCTGCAAGTGTATATTTAACTGTGGAGAGGTGTTTCCTCATCCGCCAACCCTCGGGGCTACTGGAACATCCAGGCTACACTTGCTACCAGTTAGTGGGCTCTTGATGTTAATTATGTAAAGCGACCCTTAAAATAAATACGCCGAATAAAATACCACAACTTCAAACTCTCTGGCAGATTATGTATGTTGTTATATTTTCTACATGCTATGCAAAGCAGAATATATGTCTGTCTTTTTATGCATATGTGGACCTGTAGAATTATTTCTGGTGCTGGCAAAGCTGGACTGGTAACCTGGCGTACAGGGCATTTTCCTGGGGGTATATGCTGTTGTTTTTTACATTATTACATTACATTACATTACACATGGCTGACGCTTTTTAATCCAAAGTGATTTACAGTTCTTTAGGCACAGGGTATTCGTTACAGTCCCTGGAGCAACATGGGGTTAGGTGCCTTGCTCAAGGTCACTTCAGCCATGGCTAGAGGTGCTGGTAACGGTGGGATTTGAACTTGCAACCCTCTAATCTTAAGGCTAGCGACATTTTTTTGGTTTGTGTTTTTTCTTAGGGACTACTCGGTCGCAGTTTAGAGGGGGGTGGCATATTGGTCCATCTTCAATGTCAATCAGGCAATAGTATAAAAACGGCACGTGTGAGCGGCCAGTCTCAGTCAAAAATGCCCGGATGGGTTTTTGGCCCAGACCGGCCCAGCCCAGGGTGCTTAGCCTGGGTTCGCCAGTTCAGTTGTTTCAGATGGCCATGGTGGCAGGTTGCCCTTGATTGAATCTCAGGGTGATTATGACAATGTTTCAAACAGCCTGAGCTTGAGCGGAGTGGAGCGGAGAGGGGACACGCTGGAAAACGGGTGGGGGGGGGGGGGGGGGGGGGGGGGGGGGGGGGGGGGGGGGGGTGGGGGGGGGGGGGGGGGGAGTGGGAAAGTGTAATTCACAGCCTTTTCCTACACTCCCCCTTGCCAAGAAAGACAAGGGCCTGCAAATGTAAATACAGTTTGTGAAAGGACAACAAATGAATGCTCTTTGGGAGTACCTGTGAAGGCACATACTCATAGAGAGAGAGAGAGAGAGAGAGAGAGAGAAAGAGAGAGAGAGAGAGAGAGAGAGAGAGAGAGAGAGAGAGAGAGAGAGAGAGAGAGAGATCACTAAATCAAATTAATTTTCCTGCTATCTCTGGCATTGTTATTATATTCTTAATCCGTAAATCATTGAGTGCGAACACTAAACCCTAGAGTACAGAGAGACCCTGCAGCAGCAGAAGTTAAAGTTAACACTGAGTCAAAGAGTGCGTTTTAATATGCGACCTTGCCTCCTCCACTTGCTTCTCGTCATGATGACATCACCGACAACAGCATTATATTTCAATATCTTGCAAAAGTTCAATTGTAAAGTATTTTTCTCATTTGCAATTGGGATGGTGAATGAAAAACAGTCCCTCAAAAGTTGTTGTGGCGAGGCTGACAGCTGGGAAACTATCGTTTTCTCCACGGAGGAGGGGCCAGGAGGCGGGACGAGGAGACAAGCACAAGTGGAGGAGGCAAGGTCACATATTGGGATGCACCCAAAGTGAGTGCTGACTCCACATCGGATGTGCTCCTGCTCTTCCTCAGCATGGTCACTGCGAATGAAGCTGTAAAGTATCAACCCGTTAACATGAGCACAGGGTCAGTATGGCATGGCCTAAAATGGCTACACCATACTGCAGGCAGAGGCTATTCTCTTTAGTAAAGTGGAGGGTATGTGTGTGTGTCCATACTACATGTATTTGTGTGTGTGTGTGTGTGTGTGTGTGTGTGTGTGTGTGTGTGTGTGTGTGTGTGTGTGTGTGTGTGTGTGTGTGTGTGTGTGTGTGTGTGTGTGTGTGTGTGTGTGTGTGTGTGTGTGTGTGTGTGTGTGTGTGTGTGTGTGTGTGTGTGTGTGTGTGTGTGTGTGTGTGTGTGTGTGTGTGTCCAAGAGAGAGGGAGAGAGGTGTGTAAGAGTGTTGCATATTTGTGTGTGTGTGTGTGTGTGTGTGTGTGTGTGTGTGTGTGTGTGTGTGTGTGTGCGTGTGTGTGTGTGTGTGTGTGTGCCACGCGCACGTGCACGTATGTGTATGTGTGCATGTGTGGAGATGGAGGTCTGTGGGTTCCCTCGACAACAGCCACCCCCCAGTTTCAAGTTACCCCAAGAGGCGGCCAACCCCAAGTAGCCAATCTATGAGTATACAGGAACAAGCAGGCACATTAATGTGTTTACATATCCCGAAAATAACTCTGAAACGGGTAATAGCAGCTAATGGAAGAGGCTGAGGTTTGGACTGAGGGGGGAGGCAGGAGGACGAGGAGAGGGGAGCAGTGGGGAGTGGTCGGGAAGTTGTGGAGCACCATGATGGAGAGCAGGCGGGCGCTGGTGTCGCCAGTGATTGATTAGGCCTGTATGCCAATTACATCTCAATCAGCCTGTTGCCGCAAAGCCGACAGGGGAGGGGGTCAGCGGGGTCAGTTGTCCCGGGCCCAGGGAAAGAGGAGGACCGGAATTGAGTCCCCATTACATTGAATGTATTGACGGGGTGGGGGCTTTCAGATGACTTCGTCCCGGGCTCGGCTCGGCCAAAGCTGTCACCGGTCCTGAGTCTGTGCAGGGGCACGGCCACACCAGAGAGAGTAGAGAGAGAGAGGTTCCATTGGCCCATTGTTTCCTGGTTCTATTATGGCCCCCCTTAGGCAGACCTAAGCAGACCTAAGGACTGTTCTATTCATTGTAGGAGCATTATGACACGCCCCTTTAGGCAGACCGGAACCTGGTCGCGTTAGGTGCCCATAGAAACCTATTATGTTGGCATATCTCTATACTTAAGAATCTCTGGCCACACTGCAACCCTGAGTACTGTAGCAGCCCTGCCTGCATCTGGTCTGGTCCGGTCTGGTTTGTGGGGGCCAGAGTAGTCTAGCCAAAGACTTTCAATAATGGTAACCAGGACAAAGCTTAGCAAGTGGCATCAACGCAACAAAGTCAAGTCCGGTTTCCTAAATGGATGTGACTTTCTCACTGAACTCCTAGCCTGATTATCATTGACTTTAAAATCTCTTTGAGACTTGGTCAGACAAAGAGCATAATAATTAACATTTCCCAAACGGCATGGTTGACCCCCCCCCCCCCTTCCCTTTGTTTGCAAATGGTTATTTAAGTGGGAGGAGTTCCCAATTTTTTGGGAGCTCAGAAACAATACTTGTATTGTTCTTGACCTGACTAGGAGCAATGCTGAAGGTGTTGCGTCACTAGGAGGGCACGGCCTGGCTACTGAACTCCATCCATTCTGACCCCCAGCTAGTCTCCTAAAGGGTGCATGGCAGCCATGACAGCAGCTTAGAACCTTAGACCCTTATGTCATGTTGATTCTGGAGCTCTTTATGAACCGTCTGCTCCTTTTCAGTCATCTTTAGTCTAGCTGGTTGTAATTTGTCAGTGGCACATTATTACTGTTGCATTACTGTTGCAACCAACACCCGCAACTGGGTTAAGTCCATTCTCAATCATTTCAAACCTCAACAGACTTCACCCCTCCCACCTGAAATCGCCTGGTGCTCAATTAGGCATGTCCAGACCCTCTGTGTGAAATTAGTACAAGGGTCTGGTAGAACAAAGCTAGAGTCAGACAAGGAAACATTAAATGGCCAAAGCTGAAAATAAAGTCTTGTGTGACCAAATCAGCAAGGGCTGCCTAAATACAGAAATGAAAAAAAAAGTGTGAAAGCCCACCTGGGAAACTCCAACTTCCATTGTCGTTGTGACACAACACTCCACAGCACACGAGTGTTCAGTGCACACTGCATTGCATTTTATGCCTCACCCGTACAAGGGGGCAGCCCCCAATGGCGCCCCAAGGGAGCAGTGTGGCGGGACGGTACCATGCTCAGGGTACCTCAGTCATGGAGGAGGATGGCGGAGAGCACTGGTTAATTACTCCCTCCACCAACCTGGCGGGTTGGGAGTTGAAACGGCAACCTTTGGGCTACAAGTCTGACGCCCTAACCGCTTACCCATGACAACCCATGAATAGGAGGCAAGTAAAGGCTGCTGTGTAAGAATTTCTGACGGGATGGTCATGCACAGCCCACACCAAGGTAAAGATCAAAATCTTTTTTCTAACTGAATGTTGTACACAAAGTGACATCAGAAAGGTGACTGAGCTCATTGACCGTATAACCAAATTACTACATAGCACTGCATTATATTGCATTACACTTTACAGCTGGCACTTTTATCCAAAGCGAATTACAGTTATTTACAGGGAATTGGTTACAGTCCTTGTAGCAATGTGGGGTTAAGTGCCTTGCTCAAGGACACTTCAGCCATGGCTGGAGGTATGGGGAGGGGTAAGGGTGGGAGTTCAACCTGTAACCATCTATTCTTAAAGTGATACTGTGCCATTTTTGGAAATAGGCTTATTTTACACCTCCCCTTGAGTTAAATAATAGGGTTTTACCGTTCTCCTGTACTTTCAACCGTTCTCTGGCTATGACAGTTAGCTCGCAGCTAACTGGTCTCATAGGACTCAATGTTAACTGTTAGCTTGGAGGTAAAATGTGCACTGCCATAACTAGCAAACGGTTGGAAGTACAGCAGAAAGGTAAGAGCCTATTATTTAACTCAAGGGGAGGCGTAAAATAAGCTTATTTCCAAAAATGGGACAGTACCCCTTTAAGACCACCTCCCTAACCATTAGGTCACAGTTGTCCCCCATGATCTTGGAGATCATGACACATGGCGAACACAGTACAGTGGAACATTCACAGCAATCCTTTTCTCAAAGTTAATGTGATGTTTGCAAAATAGGGTATCATGAACTTCTGACGAAGTAAATATCACATTTAAACTGTGAATCATTGATGTAGGCTAATGTTTTCAGTTGACATTTTTTATCTAAATAACAGGTTGTGTACACAACTGTGCTCACAGCAAAGGAAATTCACTTGTACATTGATGGTGGAACACTGATGCTTCCTCAAAGCATTCCAAGTACCTAGGCCAATTTCCACTGAGAACATTTGACCAAAGCACAGCTTTAACATGAGCTCCAACGCGCCGTGCCAGGCCAAAAGTCAGGTTGAGTTGCTACACTAAATTTAAATCTCTCCACATTTTGCCGTTCCTGTGAGTCATAGGAGATACAATGCATGGCATGCCACCTAATCAGCATTCACACGAAGAATAATATGGTTTGTATTCCACTGGGCGTAGGACAAAACCTGAGTGAAATACGACTCAAAAAGCAGCGGAGGGGAGGAGTGGGGGGAGGCGAGATCCTTAAATACCCCCCTCATCCTTTTCCAAAGGTCTCTCAGCAGATGTCCAGGACCTCCCTAGTGGTTGGGATAAGGATCAAGGCTACCCCAGGTCACCTACGTTTTTATTTCATTTCTTGATTCCAGTTTCACAAGGATGATTCAAAGATTCCCCCCAGTGCGCCAAACATGCTGCCCACCGCTGTTATAGAAATGCTAGGAACAGATCGCTTTTGTACATAGTTGGCCACAAGCTTATTAGCTACTGGCATTCTATGGTCTTGTGGCTTTGCCAGTGAACAAACAGACAGCAGAAGCCAGCGAAAAGCATGACTGGGTTTCTGAGCCCAGCCCAAAGGCTTCACAAGACCAAAGACAAAATGAGATTGGACTTCTTCGTTAAGTAAATCTTGTTGAGCAGCTTTTGTAAACTGAAGTGTAACACAGATTGTCGATCAACATGTGGCACGGACGTCCATTCTGTGTGAGCAGCTCAGATGAGCTGGTGGAAACAATGATGTAGAGATATTCGCTACAAGGGAATTTGTAAAGACATTCCGGGTGCTCCGCTGCATCACTCCTTGAGTGGAGCATGAGAAATAGTCACTGCTCCTTGTCCGCAGACGTCAAGCAGCACCACCATGCACGTTGTTTCCTCCTCCTCCTCCTCCTCCTCCTTCTCCTTCGCAGGCGAGGCCCGCTGTTCTCTGACACTTGGGACCTGAAATGTGAGCTTGATTGAAGCAGATGCTCAGATGCTCAGATGCTCCGCAGCTCAGCTCTGCTCGACTGGACTCTTGTATATTCGTATAGGAGAGATGCAGTCATTCCCTTGGGCCACCCAGCAGCAGCAAATGTAGACGTTAGGGAGTGGGAGGCCGTCTATCGTCTTATCGCTATTCCCCCCGTCTTGTCACCGAGCATCGGTCGACCATTAATCAAAACCTGGCCTTAGCCTGAGGAAGTGGCAAAGTGTGACGGTCGCTGTCATCCAGGCCATACATTATGTCAGTTAAAGCTGGTTTTTATTAGCAAGTTGACAGAGTGCTTTTTAATTGTTTTTTTTCTCCTTCTTCTTCTCTTCTTGACTCCACTTTTCACATCTGAGATGGCTGCAGGAATCGTGGGAAATCCTGATTTTCCTAAAGATTTTTTCCAACTAGCCTAGGACGTTTTAATGTGAGCTCTAAGGTGAACCTCATATTGGTTCTAATGTGCTCTAATTGAAAAGTACACGTGTGTGTTTTTTTTAAGTGTGTAAGGGTTTGAAGCGATTCTTACCGAGATTTATGCCTCCTCGCTTTCGAATGATTTCATGGCCAGGTGCTTCAGGTTTCGGCTGAAAAGTCCTCCGCTGTTTGGACAGTCAGTTGGCTGAAATCAGGTCTACAGTTCTACAATAAATAAACAGGTAGATTAATGTTTTAGTGAATTTCCTCTTGGAAAAGGCACTACACTTTGCTTTTCCTTCGGGCGGATGGACGGGGCAGTGCAATAGACCTCTGACTTGCGCTCCTCCATTCGCTGTCTCGCAGTGATTTTAAACATAGTTCGCTATCTATTTTCTGCTGCACAAATGTGAGCCACTTTCCCCAGTTGAGACAATTCCAGTGTTCTTCACCAGTGTTCTGTGAGGTAAAGAAAATAGACATATGACGGTACAGCTGCTGTCATGTAGCAAGTTTCCTGCATAATGCTCATAGCAGCAGACCAGCAATTCATAACCTCAACTAAAATCAATAACAGTAAAGACCCACGGATTCTATCATTTACCTGTTCACACATTGTCTGAAATCCCTGTACCTCCACAGATCTCCTAAAGCCATTATCAGTAAAAATGCAATTCAATCCCCTTTCCTCTTAACTACCCTGTGTTTGAGAAAACAAACATCGCTTCATACTAAAGCTATGGGTCAATATGGAGAGAGCAGGGCCCGCTCCTAGGGTCCAATACAATCCACCATTTTTCATCCTTGGGCTCAGTCACAAGTAAAATAAACTGTGAGGGCTTGCAGGAGAGTATGGATGGTGTTCTACCGGGAAAGCCAATCTGGACGTGATGACAGAGAGCTGCCCCCATTTTCATGTAAGTGATCCCGAGGTGACAGAGAAGAATTACATCACAAGTCCAGGCCTCCAACAGGGAGCCAGTCCAGCCCAAGTCTGTCAGTAGTCAACAAATCAGGTGCAAGTGTGCGTGTGTGTGTGCGTGTGTGTGTGTGTGTGTGTGTGTGTGTGTGTGTGTGTGTGTGTGTGTGTGTGTGTGTGTGTGTGTGTGTGTGTGTGTGTGTGTGTACTCGCATGTGTGCGTGTGTGTGTGTGGGTTTGTACTAGCAAGTGTGCGCGTGTGTGTGTGTGTGTGTGTGTGTGTGTGTGTGTGTGTGTGTGTGTGTGTGTGTGTGTGTGTGTGTGTGTGTTTTGAAAATATCAGAGTTAAAATTAGCTTCAAGATTAGTTTAAGAAGCAATAATTACATGATGAGACCAAAAGTTGGAGAAGCTTTAGCCAAACACTATTAAAAGTACTTTTTATAAACAAGGATATTTAGTATATAGATCAAGGGGCTATAAATCGGAATAAGAAATAAAGGATGTGTGTGTGTGCGTGTGAGTCAGAGTGTTCATTTCCCTATTTACAAGTGCACAAACTGGCAGCGGTAGGATCTGCAAGGACCAAAAAAAGCTGATACACCAACATGATCCATTTCCCAGTTGCACTAAAGCCTCCATCACATCACACCAAGTCCCCCAACATACAGTGGTTCAGCAGGGGCGCAACTACTCTTTTCTGGGGGGGTATGCAAGAACTATTTTGGTGCCCCCCTTCCCAAAAAAAAACACTTAATAATTATTTGGCGCCCTCCAACGTACTCTCTTTGGCGCCCCCCTCTATCTGGCGCCCCCCTGCAACGCATACTTTGCATATACTGTAGTTGCGCCCCTGAGCGGTTGGTTAGGTAAGCAGATGGGCAGGAAATAAGCTACCATGCATCTTTTGAGACGTGTAATGGTTAGGGGTGTAAATAATATCGAAATGTATCGATATATCGCAATATATTCTGCGTGGGGCATTCTTAAGTATTGAATTGCTGGCCCCTGCCCAATAACTTAATAGAAGTGGAAAAGTAATTGGGAAAAAACTAATCGAATCATGTCGTATCGTATCGCATCGTGGGGTATTATTAAGTATCGAAAATAATCTAATCGTATCACATCGAAAAATAAGATATCGATATTGAATCGTATCGTCATGAAGGCTGTGATTTACACGCCTAGTAATGGTTTTGAATGATGCGGGGACAGATCTGACTCAGAGGCACTACCTCATCGGGGGTTGGGGGAAGGGGAGACTATATACACATGGGAGTAGACGTGACAAGAATGCCAGGGGTACCCAACAGTGGAAGAGATAGTGTGACTGCAGAAGTGGGAATATGTTTAAGTTGGCCACCGCGGGGCCTCCGAAGTGTTTGGTTTATTTTTCTACAGGCTTGGAGACCAGGGGTTGGGGGTGAAAGGGAAAAAAAGCGAGGGGGAATTGTTTAATGAAAGGAGAACCGCAGCGGTGCAGATGTAAGAATGAAGTGAAGTGGGACTAGTGATCCACAGCTGCAGTTACAATGAATTGCCACCATGCGGATAAGGCAAATAAGCACTTGTGCAACATGTGCAACTCAGTAAGCGATTTAACATCAAGAGTTAACTTCTATACCTGATGTTTGTGTGTTTGTACTACCAGGTGAATACGACGTTTTTTACAAACTGGACTGGAGGAACTCTAACAAGTTAACGTTTTCAGGCTACGGTTTCAGTGTTGATGGCATATAAGAAATACGTTTGTTCAAACACACATCCACACAGACACAGACACACACAGACACACACAGACACACAGACACACACACACACACACACACACACAATGGATGACAAAGGACAAGGTGGCACAGACACAGACACATAGACACACACACACACACACACACACACACACACACACACACACACACACACACACACACACACACACACACACACACACACACACACACACACACACACACACACACACACACACAATGGATGACAAAGGACAAGGTGGCAGGAGTCAAAGGTGCACACCCTATTCTTGTAAGAATATGTAAGGCAAGGCAAGGCAAGTTTATTTATATAGCGCATTTCATACACAGGTGCAACTCAATGTGCTTCACAAAGTTAACAAATGTAAATGAAAGGAAAACAGGAAAATGAATTAGAGTCAAAAAAACATTTAAAACATTAAGATAAAACATAAGGTAAAAATAATAATAAAATAAAACATCTTTTCATTCAATAATTTAAGAAAGCATCTGAGAACAGCTTTGTCTTGAGTCTAGATTTAAAGCTATCAATAGTGGGTGCATTTTTTACGTCATCTGGAAGCTGGTTCCAAAGCTTTGAAGCATAGAAGCTAAAGGCTGCCTCTCCACATTTTGTTTTGACTTTTGGAATCACCAGCAAATTCTTCTCCGTTGACCTTAGTGACCTGGCCGGTGCATACAGCTGAAACATATCCAGTAGATATGTGGGTCCCATTCCATTTAATGATTTAAATACAAGTAGCATTGCCTTAAATTCAATTCTGTAGCTTACTGGGAGCCAATGCAGCGATCTTAAAATTGGAGTAATGTGGTCAAACTTCCTTGTCTTTGTAAGAACCCTTGCAGCTGCATTTTGTACCAGTTGAAGCTGTTTAGCTTGTAAAGCATGGAAAATGAAAGGGAGGGTTTAATCACACACACTACAGTAGTCTTCTGGGGAAACAAAAGTCTGGAATTTATCCCAGTTAGCCATGGCTAAAATTAATTTTCCTGCTCTCACCAACAGCAATGTCAGAAAATATTATTTTAATTGAATAGAATTATCTGACGGAATATATCAAGATTAAATCTCATAATTCCTTTGTTTGAGTCAAGAGTTTATTATATTGAATTCAATTGAATTCTAGTTCTCCCGAAGTTTGGAATCTTAACTACACCAACAGATAGAGTTGTGACTTTGTGGTGTAGTTGAGAACTCTTAGCAGCTCAAAAATGTTCACATTAACTACAAGGTTTTAGTAGATGGAAAAATATGATGAACACTACACACATACAGGAGAGAGAGAGAGAGAGAGAGAGAGAGAGAGAGAGAGAGAGAGAGAGAGAGAGAGAGAGAGAGAGAGAGAGAGAGAGAGAGAGAGAGAGAGAGAGAGAGAGAGAGAGACAGACAGACAGACAGACAGACAGACAGACAGACAGACAGAGGCAGAGAACCAGAGAGAGACAGAGAGTACAAAGGAAGAATAAGTGAAAGGTATTACGTCACTGGGAGGGTGCCCCGGGTGCACACCTATTCTTGTAAGTGTACGTCCAAGACTGAAAACGAAAGGCAGGGTTTACATAAACACTGTCAAATGGATGAAACGAAACTGAACTGCATTTTATAAGCCGTTTAAACTTTACACATACTGTATGTGGATATTTTTAAATGTGGATATTTCTTACTTATGAACATAACATATGGATGGCTGTCTTATTATTAATTAGGGAAGTTAGTGAAATCAGGGGGACTAGTGAAGTTTGGACCTGTTGTAAAGATGACCACCTTCAATATAGGTCCAGGGGTGGGCAATTATTTCGGCCCGAGGGCCGCATTGGGTTTAGAATATTGACCGAAGGGAGAGTCTGCTCGCCACAGACAACTTGCCCATGTCAATGATAAAACATAGTGTGTACAATGACGTAACTTGGCAGCAATAATATTCCTGCACATTGTAATTAAATGTATGTAGATGAAGCCGATGTATTTGTTAAATTCGCAAGACCCGTGATTTAGGTAGCATTTTAAGAATATTGAGTATATATTGAGTCTTTCTTGTAAAGGCTCTGGGGGCCACATGAAATGGCTCAGGGGGCCGCATGTGGCCCCCGGGCCTGAGTTTGCCCACGTCTGGTCTAGGCAGAAAGTGCAGGGGAAAATCCTGGTTTGAGTTCATAGTAGGGCCCTTGGAGGACTTTGTAAAATTTTAAGTGGCCCATTGAATGAATAAAAGTTCCCGGTTAGGTGTAAACGAGAGGTCATGACTCATGTATTTTCAAAAATGCACACATAGAGAGGGGGGGGGAGAGAGAGAGAGAGAGAGAGAGAGAGAGAGAGAGAGAGAGAGAGAGAGAGAACAGCAACAGAGACAAAGACAAAGACAAAGACAGAGACAGAGAGTACAAAGGAAGAGAAAGTCAAAGGTACTGGGAGGGTGCCTCTGGTGCACACCTATTCTTGTAAGTGTACGTCCAAGACTGAAAACGAAAGGGAGGGTTTAAATAAACGCTGTCAAATGGGTGAAACGAAACTGAACTGCATCTTATAAGTCGTTTACACGCACTGTATGTGGATATTTCTTTTAAATGTGGATATTTTTTACATATAAACATAACATATGGATGAAAATAAAAAGGCCATAGTGGCAGGTGTGTGTTTAGACCCCTAAAAGGGATATCTGTAAAACCAGAGTTTTAAAACCTTCAATAAATGCATAAACTGCAGGGCAAAATTCTGGTTTGTGTTCATAGTACGGCCCTTATAGGACTTTATAAAATTGTAGTGGCCCCTTGAACGAAAAAAAGTTCCCCATCCCTGGTTTAGGTGTAAATGAACGGTCAAAACCGATGCGTTTTCAAAAATATCCATATACGTGTTAACAACTTTTCACTTAGCCAAGTAAAAGTCAGATTTATGGTACCAAAGATCTACAATCTAACAACAACCTTCCTCCAGTCTTATCTCAACATGCTCAAAAAAGGTCAATAGTTTCATGTCAGCTTCCTCTCATTCTTCATCTTATCACACATCTCCTGACTAGTGTTACAGGTACGACAGGGAGAGGTTTGTGCATTAGACACACACTACACAACCAGTGTAAACCAGCAGCTTGGAGTGACTGGCATGGAGCCATAGCTTGGACTGGCCGCTTCGCATGGATAAGCTAACGCTAACCTCCCTTCCTTGGGGTACACCGCATGCAGTTGACATTAGATTCGTACACCTGAGCACTGTCACATTACACCACACGCAGCTTAAGGCCTAACAGTGCGGTCATGGTGATGATAGGTACAGCTGCGTAATACTAGTCTCAATAATGTGCTTTTATTCATTTATACACTACACACTAACACCTGTTTTAAAAACTTAAGTTGAACTTGTGTTGTGTCACATTTGTTATTATTCAAGTGCCATCACTTAAATTCATTGACTCTCTTTACCCAAAGGACAACACTTATCCTTCAGTAATCCTTGATCCACACACACACACACACACACACACACACACACACACACACACACACACACACACACACACACACACACACCCTGGTCCAGGGAGTAGAGGGGCCCGAAATTGGTTCCTCATTACACTGTTATGTATTGTGGGAGGGCGAAGTGGGGTCCTTTTAGACATTTTTTGTCCCGAGCCCAGACAAAGCTGTCAGTAGCCCTGCTTACGAGCGCACCCTGCTTAAATAAACATACAGGTATGTACATCACTCAAAATGAAAAGGTAGGTTGAACGGCACACCCAGATTATGAATACATATGTCTCTGCTATGTCCTGCTCTGCCCCAGAAAAACATACAGTAGGCTACATCAACTGATCAACTAATCAGTCCCAGGGCATTATACAAAGAGATTCAATGGTCGTGGGATAATTCACATTGTACTGTAGAAATACACTAACCGGTATGTCTAGACCGTGTGGAAAAGCAACATGCTTCAGTTGCCACAATGAGTTCTTTGTCATAAACAAAACAAGAAAGAATGACGTACAATCTTTCTGTCAATCTTTCTGTTTGGTTTGTTTTATCCTTTATGCTTAACCAGAGGCACTTTATTAACATAGATTATCTCTTCTTGCAAATCTCTTTCTATACAAATTCTTTTCTTTTTCTTAGTGTATACCTACAGACAACCAACAATCGTTCAAAAATGATGCAATGTAACCCAATGTTACCCAAAGCTATGTCAATATTAATTTGTATTATACTCAGTTTCCGGTGGATACTAGAGCAAATGAGTCTGTCAATCATGCCTCAGAGATGTGCTTAGAGCTGGAATCCATGATGGAATGAGTTGGAATATTGGAATGCAACATGTCCAGTTTCCCAACTTACAAAGAACATGGGAGTGACCTTCAATAATAAAGGTCTTTTGATGAGACTATGTCAATATTCCCTATATAAGCCATCACAATATCCGATGTGATCTCCAGTTGTGCCAGCCTGAACACAACTCGAGTCAGGTGTAAACTTCACAACGTCTCTGGAGAGAACGGAGCTCATCTGTGGTGAGTGATTAGTTGTGAGTTTCTGATCTTCTGTACTAATATATTGCGTATTTCAGTGTTTTTGATGTAAAACAAGTGTTTTGCATGGACTACCATATGGTTGAAGTGGGTGATATCCAGTGCAAGGAGCAGAAAGTAGATAATCAATTAATAAGTGGATTTGGATAAGACCATCTGCCAAATGCAATGTATTGTTAATAGTAAATTCTGAAATTGTTGCTGAACCAGTCATGTTATCACATGATAATAGCAAATAATTCTGATTGATTACCAATCAATGACTAATTAATGAGGTGCAATGGCAATCACAAATGATTGTACTTAAAATTTTGCAAATATCCGTAAAGCTGTGATTGAACATGAACAATACTTCCTCATTCAGTCAGCATCGCTATGGGTCAACCATCACTTCCACGTCTGCACCTATGTGGCCTGCTGCTGTTTGCCCTCCTGAGCCCTGCCTCCTGCACCTGCAGAGTGGGCAAGAGGGAGGAGTGCATGGAGGCCCCCTTCGTCCCTGGTCACGACCTGGTTGGTGAGGGCTTTGACATAGTGAAGATGGCACGAAAGAGGGCCTACACTATCGACGTACAGACATATCTTCGCGACGACGGCACTTGCCAGTTATGTGAGAATGACGAAATGGACAACGAGCTGCAGAAACTTCCACTGTCTGTGGTGGACTGGCGCTCAAACTCCAAGGTCACAGGATCCCTCACCAGTGAGTCTTACTCATCTGTCAAAGAACTTGTGCGAAGCACAGGTTCTGACATCACAAATGACTGGACAGATGGGCTTGACATCAAAAAATTTGGCTTGGGAGCAGAGGTGGAGGTGGGGATGGGGAAGTCGGTCTCTTCCAGGTTTGCCCTACAAATGGCCAAGGAGGACTACTACACATTCACTGTGCATGAATTCAACTGCACATATTACAGGTAAGTTTGTTAATTTATTCGTGAACAAGTTGAATGTTTAACAACTGTTATAAATATTTTTTTTATCCTCACCTACAAGGTACTATAGAACATAGTGTTGTGAATACATATCAAGATGATAAAGTGATTTCTCTTTTTTCCCCAACACCATTATACAGATTATTTGACAAGTTAAAAAATCGACAAAACAAAAAACATGATTTAGTGGCTTTTGCATCACTTGGGATTGAAATGAAATCAATTGAATTACTATTTAAAGCGCCTCCTTTTCCGTCCTCTCATTTTTCCCCCATAGCTTCCGAGTCTCCAGCCAAGCAAGTGTCAACAGAGAGTTCAGTCTTGACATCAACCGACTCCCAAAAGAGTACAATGAGAAGACTAAGAGGCACTACAAGCAACTTATCAACACCTATGGTACTCACTACCTAGACAAGGTCAATCTGGGTGGGAAAATAAAGACAGTGACTGCCATTCGCACTTGTCTTGCGTCTCTCAAAGGCCAAAGCACCGAAGAAGTCAAAAATTGTTTATCTGGCAAGTTGTCTCTGACATTTGGACTTCCTGTAAGCCCCAATATAAGCCACGAGTCCTGCTTCTCTGTATTCAACAACGAAAACACCACAGTCACCAGCCACAATGCCTACTTCCATCAAGTCACAGAGATGACTCCTGGAGAGGTGATGGTCGGAAGTCTCTCCTCATCCTACAATGACTACACAGGGTTTCGGCTCTGGTTCGACCAGCTTAAAGAAGACCCAGGTGTGGTGAGCTATTCCCTGAACCCCCTGTCCAGGCTGATAACAGACAAGGTCATCCAAGCCAACGTGATCACCGCCATTCAACAGTACCTGAAGGAAAACGCGGTCTCCCCACCCTCTGGAAGTCTTGACTGCAAGTCAGGTAACTGCTGCCCATCAGAACCTCACAAGGCCACACTGAAGATCAACTCCATCAGAGCAAGTGGATTGAGTGGTGACTTCTGGAGTCGCACTGATGCATTTGCCAAAGTCAGGTATGGAAGCCAAACAGAGAAAACCAATTTGGTTCGTTCCGACAACCCTCAGTGGAAGCCCATCAACTTTGGAACTGTGTTCACTATCGATGATAGCTCTCTGCATGTTGATGTGTATGATGAAGATGTGTTTAACTTCCAGCATCTAGGAAGCTGTTCCGTCAAACTGGCAGTAGGATCCGGCACTAAGACATGTTCCTTTGGAAGGAGCACGGTCACACTCACCTACACTCTCACATGCGCCGCTCATCTCACTGGAGACAAATGTCAGGTGTACAGCCCTCAGGCAGCATACACCTCCCCCTAAAAAGGGTGCGAAACTGTGCATAACTAATGCCTACTGTGGTTAGATATTCTGTCATGTAATGTATGATTCATTGAAAATGTTTTTACATTATGTAACCATTACAAGTTAATTTACTGGTGGTGGGTGATTTTCATCAAGGAATACAATTGTGCAACATACTGTACTATTAAATCTGTAAAAGCCAAACATTGTACACATACTCAAAAGTGCAAATTATAACGTGTTTCTGTTTCTTCAGTTTTTGTGTAGTATTTTTTATATAGGCTTGAAATGAAATATTTGTCCATAACACTGTTGACACAATAATCAAGCAAATGTTCGCTTTCATTAAAATATTTAACAAATTATTTAAGATTAAGCTTGGCAATTTGTTTGTTTGGAAACTTAAATGTATTCTCTATGGAAACATCTAGGTCTTTTTTTTTTTTAAATACTGATAATTAACATTTTGCTTTTGCCAAAAGCACACTCGAAACGTAGTATCAGTCAGCAACTGTGACTTAATCAATAGACAGCGTGATAGCAGACTTCATGGAGCCTACAACAGTTTCGGTATTGATCAGAAAAATATACAAAACAAAATATATACACTGTATGTGCTCTCTCTCTATCCACACGCACGCACGCACGCACGCACGCACACACACACACACACACACACACACACACATACGACTAAGGTCGTCTAAGACAAGTGTTTGACGGGATGAATACTAGTGTAGCCTATAGTAAACCCAATGCAGGGATACTGTTGCACGGCAGGTCTTCTGTCCTTCGGGTTTTGGCAGCAGGGAGTGTTGTGAAGGTTCTCTTCCATTAAAAGTTGCGTCATGCTTCCTTTATGACTATGAGTGAATTCCAACACAGTACACTTTACTGTTGTCTATCAGATGGTGATTGCAGTTATGCTGCTTCTGCTGTCTTCAACTGCGCCTCTCACCCTCGTTCAGTTTCTGACACATCGGGGAAGTGCAAAGGTGGGGGCTGCGGGGAAGACAAGTGGCCAGAATTTAACGGAGTAAATCATGATAGTAGGCCTATTTAACTCAGCAGTCGCAAAGGTGTAGGTTCTTGGAAATTTTGTAAAGCATAGGCTTAACTAATCTATCTACTAACAGGAAAAGGTGCATGATTATGCTCAGTCTATCCTGTTCGGTGCCGTAGAGATTACAATATGCAGAACATGCAAGAATATGCATTCTTGACTAGCCAATGTCATCAACATAGCCTAACTGTGGTCTTACTAACAGTACGTTATATTGGTTAAATGTAGGTCTATCTGAGTGTGATCAGACGCGTGCGCCGCGTCCGCCGCCGCCGTCACGTAAGGTCTTTCGTGTTAACGCGATAACTTTTGAACGGATGTTTGGATTTGTCCCAGATTTTTTGGGTGAATGCTCTAGGGCAGGTTCATGAACTGATTCGAGTTTGGAGGTCAACACTTTCAAGATGGCTGAATTCAAGATGGCCGAATTTTTGTTTGGCCCATAACTTCTGACTGGGTGGATGGATTTCTCCCAGATTTGGTGTGTTAATGCTCTAGGGTAGGTTCATGAACTTATTCGAGTTTGGAGGCCAACACTTTCAAGATGGCTGAATTCAAGATGGCCGAATTTTTGTTTGGCTCATAACTTCTGACCAGTCGGATGGATTTGTCCCAGATTTGGTGTGTTAATGCTCTAGGGTAGGTTCATGAACTTATTCGAGTTTGGAGGCCAACACTTTCAAGATGGCTGAATTCAAGATGGCCGAATTTTTGTTTGGCTCATAACTTCTGACCAGTCGGATGGATTTGTCCCAGATTTGGTGTGTTAATGCTCTAGGGTAGGTTCATGAACTGATTTGAGTTTGGAGGTCAACAGTTTCAAAATGGCGGAATTTTTATTTGGCCCATAACTTCTGACTGGGTGGATTGATTTGCCCGGTACTACCTTATTTTAACAGTTCACCATTTCAGTGAATCTACCATATTAGGTACAGTGTAACAATATTTAATACCATGTAATACTAGTGTAATACCAGTGTAACAATATGCAATACCAGGTACAGTGTAATAACCAGTGTACAATATTTAATACCATGTAATACTAGTGTAATACCAGTGTAACAATAGGCTATGCAATACCATGTAATACTAGCCTAGAAATCTAGACGCCGTACAGCAAAAAGCTGTACTAGGGTCTAGGAGGGCTGGGCAGCAGTGTGGGCGGGATAAACGGTTGCTTCAGCACTCAACGCCACGCAATTGGATGGCAAACAACCAATCCCCACACACTTCTGTGTAACGTCACAGCTGTCTTGTGAAGCGGCAACTCCGAGGCGTCGTAGCAGTGAATGCGTGTGATCACCACAGCCACAAACAAGTTTCCCAATAAATCGTGTTTTCACTTACATAGTTCAAAAATGCCCCGTTTCCAATCACACAGCCCTACTTGATCAACCAGCGAAATGTTGAGCAATTTGGGGCTTGTTAAATGGTCATATTTATGATTGTTGTCAACATGGCATGTTCGGTGTTAGCTAGCTAGCTGTATACCCAGCCGGCCGGGGAGCGTCCTGCGTTGGGAGCGACAATCAGGGAATCTGCGTGTGATGACCACAGCCACAAAAGTGTCCTAATAAATCGTGTTTTCACTTATACAGTTCAAAAATGCCTCGTTTTCAACCACATGGCCCTCCTTGATCAACCAGCGAAATGTTGAGCCATTTTGGGCTTGTTAAATGGTTATATTTATGATTGTTGTCAACATGGCATGTTCGGTGTTAGCTAGCTAGCTGTATACCCATAACTAATACACGGATACCAAGCTCTGTGTAATTGACGACAGATTGGCTAGCCGCTAGCTCGGTAGACTAGGTGTCATTCCCATCTATTTAGTAAGCGACTTACAGACTTCCAAAGCTCCCAAATGTCTCGTTTTTAATGACATGGATCTTACTAGAATTTGGGGCAGGCATATAATACAAGGCTGTTATTGACGACAGGTTAGCTAGCCGCTTGGTAGACTATGTAATTCCCATCTATTTAGTAAGCTACTCAAAGACTTTCAAAGCTCCCAAATGTCTCGTTTTTAATGGCATGTGATTGTGTCTTATTAGAAATTGGGGCAGCAATTTCATTCTACACCTACAGTAGTGGTCTGATAATAGCGTGTGATCTGGTTCTGTAAAATGCTCAACTTAGCTTACCGAGCTAGTTTAAAACATCGAATGATCAAATGGTAATGTGTTGTGATCTATTTGTGTCCGATAAGTTCATGGTGTATTATTAAATCAATCCATGTCAGACACGAAATGTATTATCATCCAGGCTTTTTAAATTAAGTGAAAACTTTCGTGCTGTACGTAGCACGGACGGACACCATGCTTCTTCTTAGAAAGTTTCCTGTTTACTAAGTAGCCCGGCCCCCCTCGCGATTTGATTGGCCCTGTCATCGGATAACTTTCAGCCTCGCAAAACGACCGGGGTCCGCTAGACTGCCCCCGGGAGCAAATTCAATTTGCGGTCGCTAGGGGCGTCTAGATTTCTAGGCTAATGTAATACCACTTACACAAAAATACATGATGTAGTACAAAATTGGTGCATGGTGTTACACTGGTATTACATGGTATTAAATATTGTTACAATGGTTATTACACTGTACCTAATGTGGTATATTCACTGTAATAGTGAACCATTAAAACAGTGTTACCATTTGCCCCATTTTTTGCTTCATTTTCACAATAGTCATTTGGTTTTAAGCCTATGTACGTCATTGATCTATGTATAGATATTAAATATATTTCTTTAATATTTTGTATTTATCATATACGTTTATGAAAAGATGGACGGGAGTGGTAGGAATGATGGGGGACTGGAAGCGTTGCGTTTCGGGGATATACCTTAAGCAGTCGAAGGCGACTGCACAGGCAGTCTAGTTTTGTGAAGATTTTTGTGAAGAAAGAATTAGGATTAAGTAGCCCCAAGTAGACACCTACTGTATCTCAAAAAGGCCAGGACTTATAATTGAAACAAATAATAACCCAATAATAATAATAATAAATAAATAAATAAATAAATAAATAGGCTAATAAAAATAGTGGTAGAAGTTATTGGCTGCATGATAATGTACCAAATGATGATCGGAGTAGGATACGGTGTCCGGTTTCGTATCCGGCAGGACCTTCAAGCAGTGGATTCGGTATCCGGCAGGTCCTTAAAAATCAGAATCCGGTGCATCTCTACTCTTAATTCTGAACTATCTTGAGGGGGACCCTTTGTTTACTCTCTCATAGTGCTCGTGATCTCCATTGGCCCAATAGTGTTGAGTACCCTAATTTTTATTGCAGAAATATCATCTATGGGCCTAATGGATATGATTTAGCTTGGTTGCCCAAAGTTGTACTTTGAGCAATTTGCATAATTAGCATAAACATATTGTTAAGGTAAGACTACTATAGGTGAATAGGCTAAAACATTAAAATAATAGATATCACCATGAAACTTTCTGAGTTGATAACTGATGATGAGAGAAGAAAAAAATGTATTGGATGTTTTTTGTATTTTTATGTTTAGATATGCAAGACCCAAATATACATATTTTACCCACAGGAAAGTTATCTTGAGCCTGAGTTCACCATATGAAGGTGATATGGTGCGTATGCAAATTAGCGCATAATTGATCATGTATGCCCTCCTTTGCTTATCTAAACATCAAAATACAAAAAACATCCAATACATTTTTTTCTTCTCTCATCATCAGTAATCAACTGAGAAATTGTCATGGTGATATCTATTATTTTAATTTTTTAGCCTATTCACCTGTAGTAGTCTTACCTTAACAATATATTTATGCTAATTATGCAAATTGATCAAAGTGCAACTTTGGGCAACCAAGCTAAATTCTATCCATTAGCCCCATAGATCATATTTCTGCAATAAAACTTTAGGGTACTCGACATTTCCGGGTTCATGACATCACGACTAGACTGTTCTCAAGGAAAACAATATTGCAAATTCCCCACTGAAACTGTCAGTTCATCATCAACATAGACAGACAACAGACGCTATGGAGCCTTACAACATTCAAAAAATGCATTATGTATGTGCGCTCTCTCTCTCCTTCTCTTTCACACACGCACACGCACATGCACACACACACAAGACTACAAAGGAAGACAAGCTAAAGATTGATGTACATTTCAGATTTCATAGGTGTGTTAATGCATACACCTAACACTTAACACAAGTAGTGTCTCAATGAGCTGTATGAACGTGCGTCTCTTTGAGATCTAGGAACACTTTTATGCTACATCACTTACATCAAATACAGGGTGTCCTAATTTACACTGAACTGCTTTTACATACTGTACACACAGTACATTCAATTTATATTGTAATTCTATTATTGTTCGGCAGATACAGTGCAAGCAAGTCCGTCTGTCAACCATTCAAGGGACATCATTAGAGACATGCTTGATTGCTCTGATGGAATAAATACAGGAATGTAACACATCCAGTCGCACAATGCACAAAGAAGATGGGATTCACCTGTGAATTTCCCCTATATAAGCAGTCCCGGTTTCGGATGCCATCATTGCCATTGTTTTGCCAGTCTGAATACAACAGGTGCAACATTTTACAACATCCTGAGTCTGAAGAGAGAACAACATCTTGGGGTGAGTGATTAGGCAGGTATTGCCTATTGCCTAAAAGTACTGTATTCTGCAAATGTATTAATTTGTCAAGGACTTATCTAAGCAATTCTACTTGTCAAGGATTTATCTAAGTGCAAATCACCAAGTAACTAGTGGTGTTGACAGGTATTCCATGCAAGTTTCATAGCACAATATGGGTTCTGTCGTGCTTTTTGGCAAGCTTTTAGATGGGTAAAAGTCAGATACTACTCACTACAAAATCTGTTATGGAATACCAGTGAACACCACACTTTTTTTTAGTTCAAGATTGTCTAAAGCAAATGTTTTAGAATCCCAAATGTACCACATATCAGGGACAATTTTGGTCGGAACCATTATATTGTATTGCAGACAACTCTGAAAACAAGTTAAGTGCTAAGAATCAGATTTATCCCTTAACTAAGCTAATACATTATTGGCCGCTCCAAGCACCACATTTCACTGTACTTGGAATCAGCAAAGACCACTTAGTTACCATAGGCCATGATGATGAATAAATGGCAGCACAAAACTACTTCATTAACGGAATAGGTCATCTTGCAGGCTTCAGTCCATTCCCCTATGGGTCAACCATCACTTCCACGTCTGCACCTATGTGGCCTGCTGCTGTTTGCCCTGCTGAGCCCTGCCTCCTGCACCTGCAGAGTGGGCAAGAGGGAGGAGTGCATGGAGGCTCCCTTCGTCCCTGGTCACGACCTGGTTGGTGAGGGCTTTGACATAGTGAAGATGGCACGAAAGAGGGCCTACACTATGGACGTGCAGACATATATGCACGACGATGGCACTTGCCAGCTGTGTGAGAACGACAAAATGGACAAGGAGCTGCAGAAGCTTCCACTGTCTGTGGTGGACTGGCGCTCAAACGCGAAGACCACAAGATCCCTCACCAGTGCCACATACTCAACTGTCACAGAACTTGTGCAAAGCTCAGCTTCTTCAATTAAAAATGATTGGAAACTAGGGCTTAAAATCAAAGACCTTGGCTTGGATGCAGATGTGCAGTTTGGGAAGTCTGTCTCTGCCCAGTTTGCCTTACAAATTTCCAAGAGGGACTACTACACATACATTGTACATGAATTCAACCACACATATTACAGGTATGTTTTTCAGCAAACTAAAATATAGTAATTTCCGATTATATATTGAACCTCAAGGTACACATACAGTGTTCTGAACCAATGTTTGTACAAACATTAGAATGTACAGAGTACAGACACTGATGTGAACATGTGAATGTCATGTGATTGATCTATTTTCCTTGCTCATTTTCCCATTGACAAGGGAAATGGATGACCTACAATTTAAGGAACAGTCCCTTGAGTTTAATGATTGAGTTTTACCTTTCTCCTGTTCTTCCAGACGTTCTCTTATTCTGGTGATATTACTTCCTTAAAAGGTGCACTGTGTAGGACGGTGGCCACAGTAGGTTTTGCAACAATATCAATCATTAAATCTGTCCCGCCCATTGCCAAATTTGATATTTTTATGGATACTTACTAAGAAATAAACTTACTAGTATGACCAAAGAACGGTACATTGTGTAGCTAAAATGTATATTTGGAGATTCAAAATGGCAGACATGCAAGATCCAACTTTTCATAAATTAATAATGCAATTATCCCAGTCATAATGAATACTTAAAATTTGATGGTGGTAACGTACGTAAGTATTCGTGAAAAAGGTAACATTTGTGAACAGGCAGCATGAATTCTAAAAATCAACTTCTAAAAATATTACACAGTGCAGACATTGTTCCAGTTGGTACCATTAAACGTTTTCTGTACCACCCGGTTCAATGATCCAAGCTAATAAATAATATCACCAGACTCTAAAAATGACTGAAAGAACAGGAGAAAGGTAAAACTAAATTCAAAAGTTTAATTAAAAACCAAAAGTTTATTTCCAAAAATGTGGCATGTTCCTTTAAATAACTAGATACAATGGAATCTAATACATCATATTGAAATACAAAATAACATTTTGTATTTTATGTCAGTGAATTGCACATATTTTGTATATCAAAATGCTGTTTCCCCTGGATTTTGTATTGTTAAAATACATGATATTGTATTTTGTATTTTATTTGGTAGGTTTAACTGTTACGTATTTTGTATTGTATTTGGAAACACTTTTTGGTATCTTTGCCCATCCCTCCTAAACACATACATGATAAGGTTTTAATCATTTCACATCACTTGCTATTAAAATGAAATCACAAGATGATATGCTATTAAAAGTGCATTCTTCTCCATTCTCCATTTTGTTTCTGTCACAGCTTCCGAGCCTCCAGCCAGGCAGGTCTCAGCAAAGAGTTCAGTCTAGAAATCAGCCAACTACCAAAAGAGTACAATGAGAAGACCAAGAAGCAGTACAAGCAGTTCATCAACACCTATGGCACTCATTATCTGGACAACCTCGATCTGGGCGGGAGAATTAAGACAATGACTGCAATTCGCACTTGCATTGCTGCCCTGAAAGGTCACAGAATTAACGAAATAGCAAAGTGTCTGACAGGGAAATTGTCTCTGACATTTGACCTTAATCTTGGAACCTCAAATGTAGAGTTTTGCTCATCAGTGTTCAAAGACATTGATGCCAATGTCACCAGCGAGAATACTTACTTCCAGCAAGTCACAGAGATAAGTCCTGGGGATGTGCTTTTCGGCATATTCTCCTCCATCTACAATGACTCCACAGGGTTCAAGCTCTGGTTCGAAAGGAGTAAGTATGACCCAGGTGTAGTAAGCTATACCCTGAACCCTCTACCCAAGCTGATAACAGACAAGGTCATCCAAGCCAACGTGATCACTGCCATTCAACAGTACCTGAAGGACAACGCGGTCTCCTCCTCTGGAAGACTTGAATGCAAGTCAGGTAGCTGCTGTCCATCTGAGCTTCACAAGGCCACACTGAAGATCAACGAGATCAGCGCAACTAATCTGGATGGTGACTGGTGGGGTCGCACTGAAGCCACTGCCAAACTCACCTTTGGAGGTAACACAAAGAGCACCTATGAGATTAAATCCGACAACCCTACATGGTATAACATTGATTTTGGAACCGTTTACACCATCACTGGCAACTCTCTGCGTGTTGACGTGTATGATGACGACTGGTGGCGTTTGGAGCATCTAGGAACCTGTTTCGTGAACCTGCCAGCAGGATCCGGCACTAAGACATGCTACTTTCGAAAAAGCACAGTCACAGTTTCCTACACTCTCACTTGTGCCACTCAACTCAACGGAGACCTGTGTGAAAAGTACACCCCTCGCTAAGGATAGACTTTCGTCCTGAAAATACAGGCTTCTTCTAAAGGTGTGCACAAGAGAGTGCAATTACAATAAGCTGTGGGCTATATCTTTCATTTAAGTTTTCTTTTTCATTAAAATTTTTATTAAATCATGGTACGTATCGTTTAAAAAATAAAGTTACTGGTGGTGGGCGTCAGGGATGGTAATAAGGATGTAGCCTGTGGGCCATTGCCATTTGCTCTCGTTCCTTTTTTTTTCTCCCGTCAGTCAACGCCACTAATTGGGTTTTGGGATGGGCACTGATTAGGCTGCCTGAGCGGCATAGCTGGGACACCTATAAAGTTACTTGGGGTCCTTGTAGTAGCACAGGACCCGCTTAGCACGCTCGGTGGTGGTGTTGATGTTTGAAGGGGCTGTCTTCGCTTCAGGTATGTTTCTGCTATGTTGCGAGTGTAAAGCTCTTTTACTTATGAGTAGAAATCTAAGTGCATTTGTTTTTATCGTCCAAGCGTATGGGGAACTGAGAGCTGCCAGGCTGGTTATGAAGCCCCGGGTTGATGTTTACTGGCGGTCGCCATTGCAGTGAAACTGGTCACCTGCAAGTCTAACTTCGGGCATACGCTGGCATAACTGGGGAGGTATGTGACATTTAGTCTGTATATTCCCATCGGGTCGCGTTGACTGGTCTTCCGCTTTTCGCAGTATTGTTAAGTGATTGCACCTTTGTTGATTTTAGCGTATGGCACTAGTCCCACCGGCAGCCGTCTCCATGTTGGACTCGAAGCACCTCCAAACCCCTTAAACCCCTGGGATACGCTGCTAAGGCTAGGAAAGGTATGTGTTCCTATGTTTAAATATGTCCCTTACCTGCCACGAAGTGTTGTATTTTTATACTGTAGTGTCTACAGTAGTACCATGTGAAGTGGATGCACTAACAGCCCTGCTGCCTTAATGTGTGTACTGTCTACTCGGGCTGGTATCAATTTCTCTGTGTACTGTGTGTTAGTAATGAATGAACACTCGTACTCATTAAGTGTGTCTGGCTTTTAGGTCCGAACGGCCACTGAGCATCGCTAGCTGCTGTTCTCTCGTTTGTGAATGTGTGCTTGCTCAAATGTGTGTGCGTGTGCGTGAACCGGTGCTACTCATGTTGTTAGGGTATTCTCTTTTGTTTCCTCTAGCCTGTTAGCGTGCTGTGGTGCAGCCTCAACCGTCTGAAATAGCTACAGGCTAGAGTGGTTTCTTTTTTTTCTCTTTTCATTTGTTTTGTTTTGTTTGTATGTTAGCCCCTCCCCTGTCCCTGCTCACTCGTTGCTGGCGCGCAGCGTGCCTACTGACGTGTGTGTGTGAGAGGCCACACGGAAAGGCTAGGTCCTATCTTATGCACAGAGTAGTAAAAGGTTTGCTGTGACATTACGTGACTCCTAGTGTGTAACCGAAAGGTGGGGATCACTGAGTGGAAAACAAGTGTGAATTCCAGTGTGTAACAGACACGTGTGTTCGCACCATATTAGGTGTATTAGGGCCCTAGCATCTCCCTGGTGCTTCTTCCCCTTACTCAGTGGTCTCCTCCTGGCCAGGCCCACGTTTGTGCAGGGGTTTCCCTTTTTGTTGATGTATTGTTTATTTTCTTTTTGTCCCATTATACCCGTGGGAACCAGATTTTATATGTATTTATTAATAAAGAATGTCATTTTTGTACTTTTCTAAAAAAACCTGAGTCTGTCCACCTTTTTCGGTATTTGGTCCCTTTACTGTCTCTTACGAGGTTATAGGAAGGTAAAGGGTGGCGTAGTCTACTACACCCTGGCTTTACATAAAGCTGTAAACTAGAAGTTAATTGTAACTCCTATGTAAGCTCTTGGGCGTTACAATTTTGGCGTGGTCGGCAGGATGAACAACAAAAAAGTTTCTCTTTTGTTTTCTTATCTTTATTTTTTTGCTGGGTTTTGTTTGAGCAGCACCGTGTGTGTGTGTGGCTGTGTGTGTGCAAGAGAACAGCAGTTGGCAGGAGAATGAGCTCAAACGACGGCGCTGAGGAACCCGCCGCGGCAATGCAACGACTACAGGATCGTGTGGCTCAGCTGGAAGCTGAGAATGAGAGACTTTCAGAGACTGTTCAGAGATCTGCCACTGGGCAGGGAGGCTCCCAGGCAGTGCGAAGGGAACAAGCACTGTATTTGCCTCGGGAGAGGCGGTGCCCCAAGTTTTCGGGCTCCACGGCAGCTGGGGCTCTCTCTATCGAAGAGTGGCTGGAAGAAGCAGAAAGCTGCACACGGTCGAGGTACATGTCTGATGTGGACAAAGCATTGTTTCTGTATGACCATCTAGAGGGCGAAGCCCGTAATGAGATTAAATATAGACCTCGTACTATCCGGGATAATCATGTGGAAATTATGACCGTGTTAAAAGAGGTATATGGAAGTTCCAAGTCCTATGTATATTGGCAGCAACGTTTCTTTGACCGCAAACAGAAGGAAAACGAGTCTCTTTCTGAGTTTTCTCATGCTCTTATGGAACTTATGGATAAAGTAAAACAATCGAAAGAGGGTGCCATTTCAAATGTCGACATTGTGCTTAGAGATCAGTTTTGTGAAAATGTACGAGATCACATGCTGCGTAGAGAACTCAAAAGATTGGTAAGAGCAGACGATGATTTGACCCTGTTGGATGTTAGAAGTGAGGCCACTAGGTGGGTGGAAGAGGGACAACCTAATCGCGACAGGGGTCCCCGTCCTCCAGTGCGTGTTAATGAGGCTACATATTCCGCCCAGTGCGACTCCGCCTTAGCCCAAACATCCGAAGTAGCTGAGTTAAAGGAGATGGTCTTAAAGCAGCAGGCCCAACTGGACCTGCTGGTTAAGCACCTTGGGCAGCCTTCCGGTAGGCCACCGTCTTCTCAGCCATATGGGGCCGGGCGTTTCAAACGTACAGCCGATGGCAAACCAATTTGTATTAAGTGTGGTCAACCAGGGCATATAGCTCGCTACTGCCAATCTGTCCCCCCTCCTGGGAACAATAGTCGTGCCCCCCACTCGCTAAATGAGAATTCCGCTACCCAGTCAGCCCCCCCTGCTAGTAGCTCCACTAGTCAGCAGGGAAACTAGAACCCCTCAGTGTGCAGAGCCACACACTGGGAGGGGGATACACTGGCTCTGTATGTTCATCTTCACTGGGTCGGTTAGTGGGTAAATGTCCAGTATTGAAAGTGGGGATGGGTAATGTTGAGGTCCCATGTCTTATCGATACCGGGTCTATGGTTACCACGGTAACTGAGAGTTTTTTTAATACGCATTTGGGTCACCTGCAGAGGAAAGACTGTAAATGGTTGGGGCTTAAAGCAGCCAACGGACTTGACATACCTTATACTGGGTACGTGGAGGTAGATGTAGTTGTACTGGGCCAGCGTATCTCAGGGAGGGGGGTATTGGTGGTTAAAGATCCAGTCAATGCGACCCTTCAGAATCGTAAGCTAGCTACACCTGGCATATTGGGTATGAATGTTCTTGGGGAATGCTACAGGGTTCTTTTTGAGCGGCATGGCTCACAGCTCTTCCACTCCCCCCTGGTTGAATCGGCTGGCCCGGCGACCCAACGAGTTCTCCGCCACTGTGAGAAGATCCAAGCTGTCCTCCACGCCCCAAAGCCCTTTAAGGTCAAGGTCCAGGGGAAGGCCCCAGTGTGTCTTGGGCCTGGCACGCTCACTATGGTCCCGGTCACCTGCCCACAGCTTGAAGCGGCGGAATTTCTGCTCGAACCACTCTGCCTTGAGGACGGACAGCTGCCCGAGGGTGTCTTGGTGTCCCCAACTCTCGTGTCTGCAAAGAGGGGTCTCCTGCATGCCCCGGTGGTCAACGTTGGCTGTTCTGAAGTGTGGCTTGCCCCACGCCGTGCCATTGGAACTGTACAAGTCGTTAACACAACCTCTTCCGGAGAAAAGCCCCTTGTTATGGAGCCATCATGGGAAGAGTGTTGTGCCTTCGTATCTACTCAGGAGGTTACTCCTAAAACTGGCTGTCCCTGCCCAGAGTTCCCCGTCCTTGAAGGGCTAACCTCACAACAGGCCTCCCAGGCCAAGGCCCTCTTTGCCAAGTACAACAATATCTTCTCCCGGGGTGATGGGGATTTGGGATGTACCTCATTGATAGCTCATGAGATCCCTTTGACTGACAACGCTCCTGTTCGCCAGCCTTATCGTCGAATCCCCCCTTCCCA
Organism: Engraulis encrasicolus; assembly: GCF_034702125.1. Classification (NCBI taxonomy): domain Eukaryota; kingdom Metazoa; phylum Chordata; class Actinopteri; order Clupeiformes; family Engraulidae; genus Engraulis; species Engraulis encrasicolus. Next base: position 5,258,969 of record NC_085875.1, on the reverse strand, counting down.
GTACGAGACTGTGTGGGAACATATTCAACAGCTGCTGGATAGTCAAGTCATAAGGGAAAGCTGCAGCCCATACTCTTCGCCTATTGTCCTAGTAATGAAGAAGGATGGCAGTCTTCGCCTGTGTGTCGACTATCGGCAGCTCAACTCAAAAACTCGTCATGACGCATACCCCCTTCCACGGATTGATGAATCCTTGGATGCGCTCTCTGGGGCAAGGTGGTTTTCCACCCTGGATCTTGCCAGTGGGTATAATCAAGTCCCAGTTGCAGAAGGTGACAAAGCAAAGACTGCATTTTGCACCCCGTTTGGCCTTTTTGAATTTAATAGAATGCCCTTTGGGTTATGCAACGCCCCTGGCACGTTCCAGCGCCTCATGGAGCGTATCTTTGGAGATCAACGGTACCAGTCTGTCCTCTTGTACCTTGATGATGTCGTGGTCTTCTCGGCCACGGTGGAAGAACATCTGAAACGGCTGGAAGGCGTGTTCGAGCGACTGCAGAAGCAGAACCTAAAGGTCAAGTTGTCAAAGTGCCAGTTCTTTCAGCCCCAAGTCAGCTACCTTGGACATGTGGTCTCTGCCGAGGGGGTGTCCACTGACCCGGCGAAGATAGAAGTTGTGAAGGAGTGGAGGCGCCCGGCCCACCTTGCCGAATTGCGGTCATTTCTTGGCTTCGCAAGTTATTACCGTAGGTTCGTGGAGGGGTTCTCTAAAATCTCAGCCCCTCTGCACCGCCTTGTGGGGAGGCTCAGCGGACCGCGACAGAAGGGGAAAACTCCCCCCATCCCCCTGGCAACAGCCTGGGACAAGCCCTGTGAAGATGCCTTTCAGAGACTGAAGGGAAAGTTGACCTCTGCCCCTGTGTTGGCCTATGCCGACTTCAAGAGGCCCTTCCTGCTTGAGATCGACGCAAGTCATGGAGGCCTGGGGGCGGTCCTCTCTCAAGAGCATGAAGGCAAGGTGCGGCCAGTAGCGTTTGCCAGTCGAGGGTTAAAGCCCACCGAAAGAAACATGGAAAACTACAGTTCAATGAAACTTGAGCTGCTTGCGTTGAAATGGGCAGTCACCGAAAAGTTTCGGGAATACCTCCTTGGGAATCACTTTACCATCTTGACCGATAATAACCCGTTAAGTCATCTACAGACCGCCAAGCTTGGGGCCATTGAACAGCGGTGGGCCGCCCAACTGGCCTCCTTCAACTTCACCATTAAGTATCGGCCAGGGAGAAGTAACGGCAATGCAGATGCCCTCTCCCGTCAGTATCTGGAGCGTTTCCTGGGGGGGACCGAGGTCCCGCTGCTTGGAGTTCTGGCAGATCCTTCCTTGCTGCCTATTGCGGAGGCCCAGTGTGAGGAGGTGGTGGCGCTGCCGGGGCGTACAGCAGGCGATCTTAGTCAACTGCAGGAGGCAGACCCGGTCATTGGGCCGATCCGTGGATTCTTCCAGAGCGGGAGACGGCCTCGGGCAGAGGAGCGGGAATTGCTGTCCAAGGACAGTAAGTTCTTACTTCGCCAGTGGGAGCGCCTGACCTTGCAAGACGATGTCCTGTACCGGGTGGTCCATGCTCCAACGGGGGGTGCCGAGACTCTGCAACTCCTTCTTCCCCAGTGTTTGCATGATGAGGTGCTGCGCAGTGTGCACGATAACCAAGGTCACCCGGGCACAGAAAGAACTGTCGAGCTGCTCCGGGATCGATGTTTCTGGCCGAACATGCCCAGAGATGCTGAACGGTGGTATCACAAATGTGAGCGGTGTGTCCTGGGGAAAGCGGCCCAGCCCAAGGTTCGGACGTACTGGGGAACCCTACAAGCCTCCAGACCAAATGAGATTCTGGCTATTGACTTTACCCTCCTCGAGCCTGCTAGCGATGGCCGAGAAAACGTGTTGGTCCTTACCGACGTTTTCACAAAGTATTCCCAGGCGATCCCCACTAAGGACCAGCGGGCCTCTACCGTGGCTCGGGTGTTGGTCCAGCAGTGGTTTCATCGATTTGGTCCTCCAGCCCGCATTCACTCAGACCAGGGGCGAAACTTCGAAAGCATACTGATTCAACAGCTTTGCCAACTGTACAGCATCCAGAAAAGCCGAACCCCACCGTATCACCCACAGGGTAACGGGCAATGTGAAAGATTCAATCGCACCCTACACGATCTGTTGCGGACCCTTCCCCCGGCAGAGAAACGGCGTTGGCCTCAACACCTGCCCCAGCTAACCTTCGCATACAACACCACACCGCATCAAACTACTGGCCATACACCGTACTACTTGATGTTCGGGCATCATCCAAGGCTGCCTGTTGACTTCTTGCTCGGGAGGGGGGATGAAGTGGATGGCGCTGGCACTGTAGAAGAATGGGTGCAACAACATGAACGTAGCGTGAAGATGACCCAAGAACACGTCAGGCAGAGGTCAGCAGAGTTGGCAAACAGGCGAAATCAGAAGCACAACGACACAGTAAATGATCCTGGTATTGATTCAGGTCAGCTGGTGTACTTGCGTAATCATGTACCGGGGCGCAACAAGATTCAGGATCACTGGAATTCCACTCTGTTCCGAGTAGTGCAACGACCGATGGGAAATGGAGCTGTCTACACTGTGGCCCCTGTAGATGGTGATGGACCAGAGCGTCAGATACATCGTTCTGAGTTGCGTGAAGTTCCAGCGGGCCAACAAGTGGCAGGAGCACTTCATTCCCCCACGAGGCAAGTGGACGTGTTGACCAACCCTGCTGCCCAGGAGGAGGATGCTGCTGTCGGAGTGGTTGGCCTGTGTCCAGATGAGCCAGAAGAGAATCTTGATCGGTCTCCACCCCTGACTCCAGGGGGGGAGGACACCTCACTGGAAGATCCTGGCCAGACTCTGAGGCGTTCATCCCGAGCAACAGCAGGTCAGCACTCAAACCCCCACCGTCTTCCAAGAGCAGTTGCCCTTGGGGCCGAAGAGGGTGAGGACACCGGTGCTGAAGGATGATCCATCCAGTTGGGCTGGCATCGTCGGGCCGCCGATTCATTTGGAGGGGGTGGATTGTAGCCTGTGGGCCATTGCCATTTGCTCTCGTTCCTTTTTTTTTCTCCCGTCAGTCAACGCCACTAATTGGGTTTTGGGATGGGCACTGATTAGGCTGCCTGAGCGGCATAGCTGGGACACCTATAAAGTTACTTGGGGTCCTTGTAGTAGCACAGGACCCGCTTAGCACGCTCGGTGGTGGTGTTGATGTTTGAAGGGGCTGTCTTCGCTTCAGGTATGTTTCTGCTATGTTGCGAGTGTAAAGCTCTTTTACTTATGAGTAGAAATCTAAGTGCATTTGTTTTTATCGTCCAAGCGTATGGGGAACTGAGAGCTGCCAGGCTGGTTATGAAGCCCCGGGTTGATGTTTACTGGCGGTCGCCATTGCAGTGAAACTGGTCACCTGCAAGTCTAACTTCGGGCATACGCTGGCATAACTGGGGAGGTATGTGACATTTAGTCTGTATATTCCCATCGGGTCGCGTTGACTGGTCTTCCGCTTTTCGCAGTATTGTTAAGTGATTGCACCTTTGTTGATTTTAGCGTATGGCACTAGTCCCACCGGCAGCCGTCTCCATGTTGGACTCGAAGCACCTCCAAACCCCTTAAACCCCTGGGATACGCTGCTAAGGCTAGGAAAGGTATGTGTTCCTATGTTTAAATATGTCCCTTACCTGCCACGAAGTGTTGTATTTTTATACTGTAGTGTCTACAGTAGTACCATGTGAAGTGGATGCACTAACAGCCCTGCTGCCTTAATGTGTGTACTGTCTACTCGGGCTGGTATCAATTTCTCTGTGTACTGTGTGTTAGTAATGAATGAACACTCGTACTCATTAAGTGTGTCTGGCTTTTAGGTCCGAACAGCCACTGAGCATCGCTAGCTGCTGTTCTCTCGTTTGTGAATGTGTGCTTGCTCAAATGTGTGTGCGTGTGCGTGAACCGGTGCTACTCATGTTGTTAGGGTATTCTCTTTTGTTTCCTCTAGCCTGTTAGCGTGCTGTGGTGCAGCCTCAACCGTCTGAAATAGCTACAGGCTAGAGTGGTTTCTTTTTTTTCTCTTTTCATTTGTTTTGTTTTGTTTGTATGTTAGCCCCTCCCCTGTCCCTGCTCACTCGTTGCTGGCGCGCAGCGTGCCTACTGACGTGTGTGTGTGAGAGGCCACACGGAAAGGCTAGGTCCTATCTTATGCACAGAGTAGTAAAAGGTTTGCTGTGACATTACGTGACTCCTAGTGTGTAACCGAAAGGTGGGGATCACTGAGTGGAAAACAAGTGTGAATTCCAGTGTGTAACAGACACGTGTGTTCGCACCATATTAGGTGTATTAGGGCCCTAGCATCTCCCTGGTGCTTCTTCCCCTTACTCAGTGGTCTCCTCCTGGCCAGGCCCACGTTTGTGCAGGGGTTTCCCTTTTTGTTGATGTATTGTTTATTTTCTTTTTGTCCCATTATACCCGTGGGAACCAGATTTTATATGTATTTATTAATAAAGAATGTCATTTTTGTACTTTTCTAAAAAAACCTGAGTCTGTCCACCTTTTTCGGTATTTGGTCCCTTTACTGTCTCTTACGAGGTTATAGGAAGGTAAAGGGTGGCGTAGTCTACTACACCCTGGCTTTACATAAAGCTGTAAACTAGAAGTTAATTGTAACTCCTATGTAAGCTCTTGGGCGTTACAAGGAATTCATACATTATACAGTACAAAGTAATACATGCTATGAAATAAAAATGTTTATTGGAAATGGATTGCATATTCCTATGTATTATGTTAATCAACAGAGCAAAATATTATCTGTAATGTATTTTTGCTTCTGTCTTTTCATTAAGTTTTCTTTTTATATTATTGCAAAGTTTGTACTCAATTTCTGAGCACACCAATACAAATTTTAAGTTTGAAATACCTTGAATTATGTTATTTAAATCCATTGGACATGCACTGCAGTGACCGTCACAGTGTCCTCCCAAAGACAAAATGAAATCCAAGACGTTTAAAAGACACATTCAGAGAACTTCCAGGGTTCAGTAGATTCCAAAGTCATTGATCCTTTAATGTTGCCTGTATTCAAACGAAGTTCAGGAGGAAGCCTGTGAAGTAACTGGCTCCTGCCATTACTGTTGTCGACTTCACAGAGATTTAATCCCTCCTACAGTACTCATTCACCTGTCTTGCGCGAAAGCTCTCGAATTGTCCCACCTCCTCCCCGAACTCTTCCATTTCACTAGTAGTCCTACTCTTCGATTGCCTCTACACATGCAGGTGCAGGCGGATCTCATCCCATTTGATCTCCGCTCCTAGCATCCTGGGACCAACGCCAGCTACCATACACTTGCCACAAATGCTTCTGTACTACACCAAGCAGTCAGGGGCGAACTAGTGAAAATGTGGTTATCACTGTATACAAGTAGGCTATACAGTATCTGGCAGTCCAAGTGGATATTCTTACCAAGGTTAAAGCAGATGCCCAAAAATGTTATATTATATAACATTAATATAGGTGTCCTGAAGTTTTCTTGACAGACTGGCTTCACAATAATGGGGAATAGCTGCTGACACTTTGACCTGTGACTTCCACAATCTAATCAATTAATCTAGATCATTGTTGGGAAAACCAGCAAAAGCTACCATTCCTTTTGCAAGACAGTAAATAAATCGCAACATAATAGCAGAGAAAATCGAAAAGAGAGAGGTGCCAATGCCCCATTGTTTCCAGGTTCTAGTTTCACAAGTCATACAAGATATCAGTCACGGTAACTTTCTGGGGTTGTTGAGGGTCTAGGTGGACTTGAATCTATGATCAAGCAAAGCCCAATGCTGTACATTGTAGGCCTACTGTTTGAATTTTGAGGAAAAACAAACTTTTTATTTCAGGTCTAGCAGATGTCACATGGTAGCATGACATTTTTCAGACGCCTCTTTGGTCCAACGCGTCAATATTCCGAAAATTTCCCATTGATCCTACAGCCCATTAACTCGAAATAATTAAATTAAACCCTTTGCTCCGACCGCTCAATGTTCCGACCAATGGCTGTTTGGGGTCGGTCATCATAATTCCCCAGGTCGTATGTCCTGCTCCTTTTCCTCGGTGCTAGACTTCAGCTGCATGGGCTGCAAGCTATGCCCTTACCAAAACCACCCCTAAACCTAACCTGTCATTAATGCAATGTTTCCAAGTGTTACAATTGTGCCCTACCCAAAACCATTCCTAAGCCTAACCTGTCAGTATTGCAATGTTTCTGAGTTTTAAATTTGTGCCTTGACCGAAACTTTCCCTAAGCCTAACCTGTCACAGACAGCTGCATGACCACTGCGCATATCAGAGATGACGGTAATCTAAACTAAAGCAGCATTTGGTCGGAACATTGGACTGTCGGGACAAAGGGTTTCATTTTATCGGGTAAAAGCTCTGTAAGAGTAAGTGCTGTAGGATCACTGGGAAATTTTCGGAATATTGACGCATCAGACCAATGATGCGTCGGAAAAACGAGCAGTCCCCTGTCACACAGCCCTTTAAGCAGACCGGAACCTGTTCATGTTTGGTACCTATAGCAACGCATTGAGATGGTGTATCTCTGTATATACAATCTCTGATAGTACAGTCCTTACGTTTGCATCCTTCGGCAACTGCAGGTCACAGAGTATTGGCTCATCTAATTTCACTTCACGGGTTTGCTAGGTTTATGTATGTACAGGTAATGCCTCCTGAGTAAGGCAACGCACGGACGTGCGCACACACACACACACACACACACACACACACACACACACACACACACACACACACACACACACACACACACACACACACACACACACACACACACACACAAGATTACAAAGGCCAAGGTGACAGTGTTTACATATTTCACATTGCACAGGTGTCGAACATGCATGACCGGTTCTTGTAAGCATATATACAGAATGGAAAATGAAAGCAAAGACGTAACGACGCACACTTTCATAGTCTTTTGGTGAAACAAAAGTTAGAACTTCATATTATTTGGTCATAGCGAAAAAGGACATTCCTTTCCCAGTAAGGTCTGAAAGGGTTAATTTAATTGAATGGCATCATGTGATCTGAGGCCACGTCTAGTATATCTCTATTCTATTTTCTATTTTGATTTTAATATGTAATGCACACAACCTTATCCTTAGTTCCAACTCTTATCACCATTATTTTTTATCAGCAGTGCATAGTAATCTCATAATGTCAGTTCCTAAAAAGCAACCAAGTATGTAGTCATGTGTGAGTGTGCTTATTGGCCAATGGGGAGTGGGGGTGGGTGGGTGTGGGGGGGGGTGGGGGGGGGGGTGGGGGTGTGTGGGTGTGTGTGTGTGTGAGGGGGGGGGGGGGGGGGGGGGGGGGGGGGGGGGGGGGGGGGGGGGGGGGGGGGTTTGTAGTTGGCCTTCCATGTTACATCTTGGCCAGGTTTTCAGAGAGGACTTCAGTTTTCTTACCAGACAACTGGCCATTCAGTAAACAGAGCAGGCACAAGGGAAGCACATTAGACATTTCAATGGAGTACAGTCCAGCCCTCCCATCACTGATCTATGTTCAATGTCATGACCAAATGTTAGTGACTGGGTAAAAGACACACATTTTAAACGTCAACAAAGCTCACAAACGTTCCTCAATTTGGTCGTTCTAGACCATCTGTACGAATGAAATTATGAGGCTGTGGTAAGATTGGACTAAATCATCCCTATCATGGAGGTCATGGACGACTTATACTAGAGAAGAGCATCATCCAGCACTGAATTGACAGCACACATACTGTACAGCTACACCCTAATTCTATTATAATTCACTGTGAAGATGCAGTGAAAATTGGAAAACTATGTCTTGCAAAGTAACCCACGACTACCATACGTTACATCACTTTTTTTATACTTGGTTGTTCTCAGTTTTGCTTCTGTGGATACGAAAGCAAAACTCTGTCAAATTCTGTCAAAGCCCATCACATCACAGATAGGCTTGATTACAGAGTTGGAATACAAACTGGAATGCAACATATCCAGTTCCACGACAAATGTGGGTGAAATTAAAATATGCAAATCGCGTCTATATAAGTCGCCCTCATTTCAGATGTGTACCAACCTGAAAACGACTTGGGTCAAGTGACAACTTCATAGCATTCCAATTTAGCGATCTTGGTCGGAACATCTCAGGTAAGTGATTAGGCAGTGATTACTTTTTCTAATGCATTTAATATTTTGTATGTCACCTACTTACAGTAATTTACATTTTTCCCAAAATCTGCTTTTTAGATCACCATTACTGTCAGAATGTTACACTAGAACATAAATATATAAGCACAACACAAATACCTCTATTACAACATGTTCTTACTGCCTTCTGTTGTCCAGTATTGCACTTTAATGTCTGCATGTCTCATTATTTATGTCTATGTCTACATCTAAAGTATGTTTATGTCTATGCATGGAAAAGCAAGAAAAGTAATATCAATTCTTTCTATGACCAGTGCATAAGAAATTGACAATAAAGTCCACTTGACTTGACTTGGAAAAGGCTGCTCAGGAATGACCATGACCACATTTTTCATGTTACAGTTGCCACTGTTATGGCTCAACTTCCACATCTGTACCTGCTGCACCTATGTGGCCTGCTGCTGTTTGCCCTCTTGAGCCCTGCCTCCTGCACCTGCAGAGTGGGCAAGAGGGAGGAATGCATGGAGGCCCCCTTCGTCCCTGGGCACGACCTGGTTGGTGAGGGCTTCGACATAGTGAAGATGGCACGAAAGAGGGCCTACACTCTCGATGTGCAGACATATCTGCGCAACGACAGCACCTGCCAGTTATGTGAGAATGACGAAATGGACAACGAGCTGCAGAAGCTTCCACTGTCTGTGGTGGACTGGCGCTCCATCTCCAAGACCACCGGATCCCTCGCCAGCACTTCTTACGCGTCTGTGAATGAACTTGTGCACAGTGCAGGGTCTTCTATAAAAAATGATTGGAAGATTGGGCTTGGCATCGAAAAATTTGGCTTGGGAGCAGAGGTGGAGGTGGGGATGGGGAAGTCGGTCTCTTCCAGGTTTGCCCTACAAATGGCCAAGGAGGACTACTACACATTCACTGTGCATGAATTCAACACCACATATTACAGGTATGTTTGTTAATTTATTAATCCGCAAGTTGAACATTGAAGTGTTGTAAATACTGCATCAGACCAAATCAGCACATTACATGCACAGCAAAGTACCATACAGCATCCTTACTAAATTGTAGTACATTGCATATTACAGTTTATGTTGCAATACAGTAGGTATTAATTTCAATTTTGTACCTATTCAAAATATTTTGCAGAATGGAATATGGAATGTCCAATTACAGTATATTTTCTTACACTGCAAAATATATCGCATTATATACAGTATCATATCATTGTTTTATCATAATACAGTCTACAATACGGGCAAAAAGTTTGGACACACCTTCTCATTCAATGAATTTTCTTTATTTTAATGGCTATTTAGGCCTACAGTAAGTTACATTGTACATTTTCACGGAGGGCATCAAGCATGTGCGTGAACACACGTAGAATTATGTTGTTAACAACAAAATATCAATTCTAGCAGTTGTCCAACAGCAATGTCATTGGTCTATCTCCCTGACGTCAGCACAGCACAACTGATGGGTCCACACATTTCAACAAGCTTATATTTAGTCTATTTTTCAGTACAGTAAAAAAAACACCCAGTCAGTTAAGTCAATCTCAATTGATCACAAAAGTCATCCAATAACTCATTAGAATTAGAACTAGAAATTCTTTCAGGCAGTTGCCAATACAAGCAAGATTTTCTTTATATGAGTCATTCTTTATAATGAGTCACTTGGTCTAACATAGCTGGTTATCTAGGTGGAAGAGTGGTACCAAAAATATCCTACCACAGATTCCCTCCAACAAGTGACTTCTCCAAGAAACTGGCTATAGACCAAGTGACTCAATGTCAGATCAAGAAAATGTTTGTAAAAGGCCTGTATTGGCAATTACCTAAAATGTCTCAAAATTCTAGTTCTACAATTACAGTGAGTTATTGGATAACTTTTGCGTTCAATTATGATTGACCTGACTGACCGGGTGTGGGCCCATCAGTTGTGCAATGTTGACATCAGGTGGATAGACAGCTGACATCAATATTGTAAAACTGCTAGAACTTGTATTTTTGTTAAGCACATAAGTCTACGTACTGTATATACTGTATAGTGTTCATGCACAGTTTTGATGCCCTCTGCGAACATCTGTAATGTACAGTAAATGGCCACAACAAAACAGAGAATGCATTGAATAAAAAGGTGTGTCCAAACTTTTGGCCTGTACTGTATCATATTACTTAGTACTTACACAGTACTGTCATGTAGTAGCTTACAGTATATTGAGAAATATTGCAATATATTCCTTTGCATGATGTGTGAACACATACTGTACTAAGAGGGGTATTTCATTTATCCTGTCTTCTTATCCCTTTCCACATCGACGAGAATATTTAATGAGTTATATTTCAATAAATAAATGCATAATTTGCATTAAGCGGTTTGACATGACTTGCTACCAAAATGAAAGATGAGATGAAACGGTTTTAAAAGTGCATTCTTCTCTTTCCTGTCTCCCCCCCCCCCACCCCACCCCCCCTGACAGCTTCCGAGTCTCCAGCCAGGCAAGTCTCAACAGAGAGTTCAGTGATGACATCAGCCGACTCCCACAGCAGTACAATGAGAAGACTAAGAAGCACTACAAACAGCTCATCAACACCTATGGCACTCACTATCTAGACAAAGTCGATCTGGGTGGGAAAATAAAGACAGTGACAGCCATTCGCACATGTCTTGCGTCTCTCAAAGGCCAACGCACCGAAGACGTGAACAGGTGTTTGACTGCCAAATTGTCTCTGGCATTTGGGCTTCCCCTTCCTGCTTTCAGTCCCAGCGTGGAGTCTTGTTCATCAGTATTCGACAACAATGATGCCACAGTCACCAGCCACCACACTTACTTCCATCAAGTGACAGAGATGACTCCTGGAGACGTGATGCCCGGAAGTCTCTCCTCATCCTACAATGACTCAACAGGGTTTCAGCTCTGGTTCGACCAGCTTAAAGAAGACCCAGGTGTGGTGAGCTATTCCCTGAACCCCCTGTCCAGGCTGATAACAGACAAGGTCATCCAAGCCAACGTGATCACCGCCATTCAACAGTACCTGAAGGAAAACGCGGTCTCCCCACCCTCTGGAAGTCTTGACTGCAATTCAGGTAACTGCTGCCCATCAGAGCTTCGCAAGGCCACACTGAAGATCAACTCCATCAGAGCAAGTGGACTGTCGGGAGACTGGTGGAGCCACACTGAAGCATTTGCCAAAGTTAATTATGGAGGTCACACAAAAGAAACCAACATGGTTCATTCAGACCATCCTACGTGGAACCCCATCGATTTTGGAACCGTGCACACTGTCGCTGGCAGCTCTCTGCGTGTTGACGTGTTTGATGACGACTGGTGGCGTTGGGAGCATCTAGGAGGCTGTTCCTTCAACCTGCCAGCAGGATCCGGCACTAAGACATGTTCCTTTGGAAGCAGCACGGTCACAATCAGCTATACTCTCACATGCGCTGCTCAACTCACTGGTGACATGTGTCACGAGTACTCCCCTCGCTCAGGATAGAATTCAACCCCCAAGTTCTTGGCTTTGCTTTTTCCATTGGTGTGCTTTTCTGAAAATAATTATTGTTAGCTGGTGTTGGTTAGATCTTCTTTGATTGAACGTGTTATTACGAGATGCTATCATCACAATAATAAATACATGTATTAACAGGTGGTGGTACCCTATGGGAAATTTTCAAGATTTTGCTAATAATACTGTACAATTGCATTAAATATAAGTTTGGTATAAGGTTTATTAAAATACCCATATATAGTTTTACCCATGTTACTCGTAAAATAGTATGCATTCATGTGTCTGTTTCATAAAGTTTTCTTTCCATTTGTGAGCCCACCAATAAAAGCTTTTAAATTCAAAAGAATTTTGATGATGCTATTTAAACCCACAGCACATACATCCAAAACAATTTTGATGCAGCGACCTTCACAATGACCTCAAGTCAGAAGTTCATGAATGCAAATGTTAGGGAAAACAAATTGTGAACTTTGAAATAAATAATTCAGAGGAATTAAAAGGGGCATATGATCATGTGATCATGATGATTCTTCATGCACCTGTGAGAATGGCTGGTATCAAGCCACTAATCATGATGTTATCATGTGATACCTTAATATACCTGGCTAATACAGGTAGGTAAAGAGGTGTTCGGTCCAAGAAATAAAACAACAAGAACAGGCACCTACTCAGGGTGCAGTGTTTTCTGGACTTTCAGCATTGATCAAGTTTTCCTGCCTTACACCTGCACCTGTATGACTTGTACATAGCTTTTTGTCCTTTCCTTTCAACATTACTGTAGATATCGTCAGTACAAGTGGATATGTAGCCAAGGCTATAACAAGATTTAATAAGAGGACTTAGTTAAATGAAAAGTAAAACATTGAAATAATGAATAGTCCCATTAAATAAGCCTAAACAAAATATAGGCCTAATAAAATAAACCGTGACCTGAGCCTTTCTTGAGAGAAGCTTTAATAATAATGCATTAATTAGGCCTACCTTTGTTGAACTCATAGGCCGACTGATAGGCCAGTCAATCTAGCGTTTGACCCGGGACAATTTGCAATAGTAATCATTCCATGTTTTTTGTAATCCCTAGGTAGGTCTAAATAACATATTAAAAATCTACAGCTTTATATTTTGTGGAACATACTTTTTTTCAAGGTCAAAGTTGGAGATTTCCCATTCATTTTCCCATAGGGAGACAATATAGGAGATACTTGGGGAATCGGCTAAAATTTTAAACAATAAGATATCAATTTGAAACGTTCACAGTAATTTACTGAAGCAAAGACAAAGATTTTTTGTATGCAAGTTTACTTTACTTTACTTTACTTTACTTTATTTCTTCAGGACATTGCACATTAATGAACATATACATACATGTACATATATGTAAATATGCCAGATTGTAGCCCAAGGGCTAATTTCCATCTGGTGTCCAAAATAGGCAGGCTAGAAAACATTCATCCAATATCAAAACAGACTGTTAGTAACAAAATAAATAAAACCCACTACAGAAGCAAAAAGCATGCATGTAAATAAAAGGAAAAGAGAAAAGAAAAAGGTCCCAAAATAGGGCCATGTGTTATGTGAGTGTGTGTGTGCGTGTGTGCGTTATCTGAAATATGATGATTAAACATGCAAATGAGATCACATCTACTTAAATATGTGATAAATTATGCAACAACAGGCAAAACATAAAACAAATTGCAAAAGTAATGATTTACACTTTTTATTGTTACAAGTCCACCCTACATCACATATGAAAAATCCACCTTCATCACTTTAGTGGGACATACTTTTTTGAAGGTCAGAAGTAGCAGATTTGCAATGCATTTTGCCATTCAGTGGGTAAAATCGGATACTTTTGACCTTGGGGAAAGTATGTTCCACTGAATTGATGAAAGTGGATTTTTATGTGATGCATAGGGGTTGAAGGATTAATGTAATGTATAAACCATTACTATTGCAATTTGTTTTATGCTGGGTCTGTTACCACAGATTTTAGCACATATTTCAGTACATATGACCTCATTTGCATATTTCATCATCATATTTCAGAAAACTTGCAATACAAAAATTGTTTGCCTGAATGGGAGTTACCATCTGTGAACGTTTCAAATGAATATGCCATAGTTTAAAATTGCACCCTATTCACCATTATTTCCTATTCTCTCCCTATGGAGAAATGAATGGGAAATCTGCCAACTTTGACCTCGAAAAAAGTATGTTCCACTAAATATAAAGCTGTAGATTTTTAATATGTGATACAAGGTGGTGTAAGGATCACTCTAAAAGTAGGAACCATATTGCAATTCATCCCGGGTTTGGGCCTTTTTAGAGCTAGATTGACTGGCCTATGACTTCCACAGTAGGCCCTATAGGCTTAGGCCTACCTGTAAGCATTCAGGCGCCTTGCGAGGCAACCCAACATTTTAGCTTTGATTTATTTACAAAAAAGATTACAAAATGCAGGTTTCAGATTGTTATTCAGCCTATTTGGCTACATATGGCAAGCCTATTTGGCCATCATAGAGCTCGAAAGTCCCGCCCCTTAGTTCCGCGTTTCACGGGACCTAAGCTGACCATCTAACAACGTAGAGAGTAATTATCTTCTGATCTCAGTCATGATATGCGCTGGGCTACAAATATGCTGTTTAAGAGGCTAGATAAAGATTATTCATACAGACGTATCAATGTTTTGTTCCGAGGCCGTCGGCATGAAAAATGTGAAGAAACACAGCTTTCTAAAAAATGTGGGGGTTCGTACGAAAAATTAAGCAAAAATATCAGAAACAACATATATGGAGCTCGTGGCACAACTCGAAGGGGATCGAAACGCCATTTTAATACCGCCATTGGATTACATGCAACGATTTTCGGCTAAAAACGCTGTTGAGGTCCCATGAAATCGGGGGAAGTGACGTCACTTTCGAGCTCTATTCTAATCAAGGTTCTACCTGGATATTTTGGCTTTGTTTTGGCAGATATCTGCCATTCATGGCTTTCTTTTGGCACGCCATAGGCTTTTGGCAAAATTTTGGCATGGTTATGGTTGACCTGGGTGCCAGTGAATTGTGGCGTAGATGTTTTGAATACGCTCACACCATGGCCAGGCCAGACAGTTATAAATGGCTATTAAGTGTTTGCTTTCCCAAAGTACTTTTCACATACCTGTAGGCCTACAAATACTCACCCAATTTCAGATGAACTAAACACCAATACTTGTTTCTTCATTAGGCCTACCTATCAAAAACATATCAGTCAAGCCATAGCATCCCACTGTCATGTCAAGTCTACTAAACTAGTGAAAGATAGGCTATCAGTTCACTTCTGTTGCTAGACAGTAAATAAACAAAGAGTAGGCTACCTGATGCACAACATCATGAAATGCACACCTGTGCACCTATACATACTAATTTTGCCCGCACTAAATGTCCAAGTTCATCAACATCAAGTGCTGGTTCTCCGGTTTCTCCTTCTCTCACTGGGTTGCCTGTGTCTTTAATTATGTGCAATGACTTCTGGGTAATGCATTTCCATCGTAGCTGCTGAATAATGGTCTCGTGACACAATAATTCGCTGCTGTTTTCATTCCCTTTGGACTCGTCATTTATGGAAACCTAGCAGTCCACATCAAAATGATGCGAGGGAAAACAATAATAGTTACCGGTGCCAACAGTGGCATTGGAAAAGCTACAACTGTTGAGTTGCTAAAACAGCAGGGACGTGTTATCATGGCTTGCCGCGACCAAGTCAGAGCTGAAGAAGCAGCCCGTGAAGTTGTGGAGGAGGCTGGGCAGGACTGTGGGGAAGTGTTGATTAAATACCTGGACCTTGCATCTCTTCAATCGGTACACACGTTCTGTGAAGAGATTATCAAGGTATTTGGTTTCTCAGTTGTAGTGTTGTTTATTGCATTGGCTAGCTAGCTAACCTTAGCAAAGGCTGCACTTGGCTCCACTGAACCGTGAAGTGACGCTGATGATAATACGAACTGTCAGTGAGTTTAGTGTGCGTCGTTCACCACAGTGTCTGCAACTTTTGGTCAGATATTCCACAACAAAATGACTATATTTATAATGGTAAAATGCATGGCTTTAGCAAGTAAACCAGGAGAAATATAATTAGGGGATTTTTCAAATTATTATTATTTATTTATTATTATTAGCCTAATAATAATAATAATATGAAAGATGTGGACACTTAAAAAGAAAAAAAAAATCTCACTCTTGATCTGTTTTCTTTCTGTGCTGTTTTGTTTTCACTTGTGCAATCATTTCCAAAGTCCTGATTGGACCACATCTGGCCATCAGTGATGGGCCTACAGTGAAGCATGAGATGTCATATTTTTCAGTGAATCAGTTCAGTCAGAAGCCTACTTATTTGTGAAGGGGTAAAAGAAAATGTCACATGAGAGTACAAATCAAAACACTGACTGTGTGTTCTGTGTACTTGCTTGCACCGCAGAGGGATTACAACATACCTATACCAGGCTGGTAGCTCACATAATTAAACCTAAGGCAGCGGCGCAAACAACAACCCCAGCAGGCCGCAGACTAAGCCATTGGAATTGATAATATATGCCATTGCTATTATGGCATGCATTAACTTATCTCTCTCCTTAGGAAGAGTCCAGGATTGATGTGCTGATTAACAACGCAGGGATATACCAGTGTCCTTACACTAAGACAGAGGACGGCTTTGAGATGCAGTTCGGGGTGAATCACCTCGGCCACTTTCTCCTCACCAACCTCCTGCTGGACCTGCTTAGGCATTCGGCCCCGAGCCGCATAGTTGTGGTGTCGTCGAAACTCTACAAATATGGTGAGATTAACTTTGACGACCTGAACAGTGAGCAGAGCTACGACAAGGCCTTCGCCTATGCCCGCAGCAAGCTGGCCAACCTTCTCTTCACGTACGAGCTGGCGCAGCAGCTGCAGGACACTGGGGTGACCGTCAACGCCCTCACTCCGGGGATCGTCAGGACTAACCTAGGCAGGCACGTCCGCATCCCTCTGCTGGCCAAGCCACTCTTCGACCTGGCCTCCCGGGCCTTCTTCAAGACTCCCCAGGAAGGAGCGCAAACGTCAGTGTACCTGGCCTGCTCCCCTGACGTGGAGGGCGTCCAGGGGAAATGCTTTGCCAACTGTCAGCCGCAGGAGCTGCTGCCAAAGGCTATAGATGAGGACACTGCCAAGAAACTGTGGGACATAAGTGAAGTTATGGTCAGGATAACAACGTGAAAGAAACGCTCATAATGGGCTGCTCTTGACCTTTTGTGTTCTTGTACTGTGTGTGTGTGTGTGTGTGTGTGTGTGTGTGTGTGTGTGTGTGTGTGTGTGTGTGTGTGTGTGTGCGCGTGCGCGTGTGCGTGTGTGTGTGCGCGCACACCTTACACAGTATAGCCTAACACAGAAAGCACATGGGGTTCTACTTAGTGGAAGTTTGGGTGCACGTAAAGCAACACCAAGTCGTTTTTCCACCTTAAATAATAAGGTTTCAAAGAAGAGGCAAAATCATTTCTGTGGTCCATCAACTTGTAACACTTTTGAATTTGCTTCACTGCCCTCCAAGGGCTGTAACTGCACTAGCTGGGTACAGTATGTGGAGGAGTGGGGTGCCTTCAGATATTTAATGGGATGTCAGACTCAGGCCCGGGAGCCAAATCCGGCCCACAGTGTCATTTAATTTGACCTGCAGGATCATTTTGAGTGTGTATGACAGTTGTTTTACCATTAATATATAGCAATACAACTTCAACACAAACTTTGGACATCAAAAGAATTATGAGTGGGCCCAGGCCAGTGTAACACCAAATGCAAACTGATATCTCCCACTCATACAACTGAAAATGTGCAGGCACATCTGAACTATACCTTACATGATGGGAATGTGTTTGCAAGCTTTAAGTGCACAATTGCAGTCTTTCAGACATGTTTTTGAAGATAAATGTTGAGTTATGGCTCGCGACTTCATCCCAGATTTAGATTTTTGCCCTGTGAGTTTTAATTTGAGTTTGACACCCCGGCTATAGGGCGACTGAATAGAACTCTGCTTTAAAGCCTTTTGGGTGGGCCATTGAAGTGCCTTCATTAGAAATATTTCCGCTGACCAAAATACAGCACTATCAGCTTTGACTGTGGGTCAAATGGCTAAGGCGATGTGCAGTAACGCCTGGGACCGGGGATCAATTCCGGCCTGAGCCCCATTTCATATCTTCCCCCGCCTTTGTCTCCCACTCGTTTCCCTTCACTCTCCTACTGTCCAGTAAAAAATAAAAGCATAAAAGGCTTAAAACTGTTTTTTAAGAAAAGAATATTCACTATCTGCTCTAGGTCAAGAGGATTATTGATTTCTGACTCATTCGTATCAATGAATTAGCTCCATTACTTCCTATGCCAGTGTTACTTATGCTGAGTTGTTTTGCACTGATTATATGTTTAATGAGATGAATATTTATAGCATTATAAAACTGATGATTGACTGAACTGTAATTGTTCTTCACTGAAATTACCTTGATGAAGATTTGTTGGCTGAATTCATGTCTGATTGTTTTGTATTTATTAATTAGTATTCTTCATCAAATCACTGTGTTGATGCGTTATTGAAGTCATGGTTATACTAATGGAAAATAGCAAAATGAGAATTCATCTCACATGTGCCCTGCTCTTGGCTTGGTTTGTTTACATGCCTTAAATCAAACTGTGTTTTTGTTGTTGTTTGCATGTTTGTTTTTTGTTTGCTTTTTTGATTGTCAGATTCTGGCAAAAACTATATTACAAAACTTTGCACAATCCCAGAATTAAACATATCTTCTAAAGCCATGTATGTCCTGAAAAAAGTGTTTTAAACTGACAGCACTTCAAGATTTACTATGGTCTTTTAAGAATTTAGAAACAAAAACATGATTATGTAAAAATAGAACACTGAAAAAAGGATACTATTGGCATGTGCTCAGTGACTTTAGTGGAACTGCTCAAAGTTCACTTAGGTTCTAATTAACCATGCTAGTCCTTGGTGCCATACCACGGTTATGCATTCTAATTAACCATGCTAGTCCTTGGTGCCATACCACGGTTATGCGTTCTTTGCCACATACAGTGCATAGCTATTATTGCGGAATGTTTTCCTTTTGCATTAACGCTAGATTAAGTGTCCCTGTCGAAATGGTAGCAACCCTCCCCAATGCATTTCTAATGCTTTTACCACCTGCGACTGTCATTAGTGCATTTACTGGTTCATTTGCAGAGAGCACTGACTGGCCAGAAAACATTTAAGATCCAAAGCAAAGGCTGAATTAATTTGATCCAGCCTTGCCACAGAGTAAGGGAGGTCTTGGTGCGCTCCGCTGTGGAAGCCAAGGCCTGTTTGTTTTACAAATAAAGAAAATGACTGAAATTAGGAGAGTTAAGGCCTCTAATGATGCGTTCTGCAATGATGCCACATCAGCGGAGGTATTCTCTGCCAGAATGCTAAGATTACTTATCGTGCGAGCTTTCAGGAGGGTAGACTACTGCCATCAACAAACAGGGCCAGCCTGTTTCCATTTGAAACTGAGAAGCTCCTTTTTCATTCATTGCTTTTTCCTGTAAGCATTTTTTTTTGTCACGAAGGTACTCCAAGATTTAAAATATGAGATTTGAGTAATTTCCTCAGCCTCAGATTGCTTTTCTCCCAGAAACTCCCTGTGTGTTGTGAGGCATATTTACTACAGGGTAAGTGGCTGCTAGATATGGGCATTGGCAGACACAGTTGCACTACACTGGCTCAGAGATAAAAACGTAACAAACAATGACATAAGTAGAGGGTTGCGATACATATTATACTGATTTTATACACCAAGTCCATGACTTTTTTTATGCCTGTCATGGCTCAAATCGCTGTGTAATTTATTTTGAGGAAAAATATCAAAGCTTTCCATCAAAAAAAAGTTTCCATTTAGACATCCCATTTTTATATTCACCCTAGTTCTGACTCCACTGTTATTCCCCCAGAACACCCAGCCACCCAATATAATTCTCATGGATTACCAGTTTCAGAGTCTGAATATTGACTTTCTTCCTCTGCTAGACAGCATTATTTTTCCTAATTTGTGTGTTTATGCTGAATGTGGCCTCCAAGCAAAGCAAAGAACTCCCATCAAGTTTATTGTCCGGTGCGTTTGTTTTACATAAGGAGAAGCATGTGGAAATTGGAGTGGCTGACGAACGCAGAGAGGGCTTTTTGGGAGATCAAGTTTTATTGACCTAAAGCAAGTTGCACATTGCTGCCAACCCGTCGCCACGGTTAATTCATAGGTGCTTTAGTGGGCAGCAGTAAAGATGTTTGCTTACCTGATTTTGCCTCAGTCTTCTAGGCCCTACTGTATAGGGCAATGAGGTTGGCTCTGGCATTATTTCAACCTGAAGACCACATGTACTGTACAAAGTTCACATCATTGAATTAGAGCTGCAAAGGATGCAGCATAGATAGTTGGGTGCAAACAGTAGTCTGCCTTTTCTTTTCTGCCAGCTAAGCCAACACATTGCTATTTTAGACCATACTGGTAAAGATCATTTTTAAGTAGCCCTTTAAACATCCCTCCAAGAAGTCGTGTGGTATATTTTGACATACTGTTGTAAACATAAAGGATTTTTCTCAGGCTGTAAGGAAATGTTTTGGTCTGTGGCAAGTATAAAAAAAAACAATGTCATTTTTTTGTCCATATTTTTTAACGTCGTTCAGTTTTTATGTAGCATTCGCACATGGAAGTGATTGCTCAGAATCGGAGTCTGAATCATTTTCATGGGAAGTGTGCATTTGCCAAGGTGAGGGATTTGACTGGTCCCAAAGTGTAACTGATAAGCTGTGATTTACAGAGGTGGTTTACACTGGAAGTGGCCTCTTGCAGTTGCACGTCCTAGATGTGCAGTGTTCATTTTGCTCTGGGCTCTCCTTGGAATTACCACATTTCACACGGTAGTTGCATGTTAACACCTTTCTCTCTCTCTCTCTCTCTCTCTCTCTCTCTCTCTCTCTCTCTCTCTCTCTCTCTCTCTCTCTCTCTCTCTCTCTCTGAGCAACTTATATTTCTCACAGGTTAAGCTTCTCTGCTTCTGCTCGAAAGGTCAAATATAGACTGTCGTCAGTAGAACTATACTTTGATAAAGTGTCCTGAACAGCATAGGCTTGTTCATCTGTTGTTCAATCACACTGATAATATTTTTCTGTTCGTAATTTTCCTGTTTCGGCCTACAGCCTATTTGGCCTCACCAAACATTTTCTAATGTGATTTCCTGTTGCTACTTTTGTTACTCCTACCAGAAATAGTGGTTGGGAAAACGACATGGCGGATGAATATAATCATTTCACAAATAAACATATTCAAATGCTGACATCTGCGAGAATTATTCAAGTGTTCTGCCAGAACAATTAAACCATTATCACAGCTAAACGTGCCTACAGCATTCAAACCTTTTGTATATTTTAGATATTTTCAGCATAATATTGACCATCCATTCTTTCGGTCATGTGTTGCATAATTAAATACACACACCTAACAAATCATACTGCTACAGATTTTGTGTGTTGAATTCCTGTGATGCATAGGAAAGAATTATAGTTGTAATATTATTTGCAAAAGCTAATGGAACTGAAAAAAAGCAAACATGATTTTTACATGAACCATTCATCACCAACTCATTAGAACTCTTCATGCTTCAATTGAATCGAAACAGTTCGCCTGAGGGGGTTGTTCTACAGTGATTTACTCAAAGTGAGGGCCTTTCAGACTGACCTGCATGGGGAAAAGCAAAGTGAACTTATTGTCGACGCACCTATGGGAGTGTCTGCATATTCTCTCATGACCAACTCGACCACACAACTCACCTCTACATGCAGGGATTGGTGAGAGCAGTTCAGTGAACAACGGTAACTCTCCAAATATTTTGCTTCTTCGAGCCACCACATGTTCTTATCATGCTGATTGTGTGAGGTGGCCTTCGTGTGGAGCTTACGGCATAATGAATTGCCTGTGGACTATGCCTGGTCAGTTTGAGGGCCTATATAGCCTACTTTGACTTACTCACTGAGGGCCCTATGCAACACACACACACACAGACACAGACACAGACACACACACACACACACACACACACACACACACACACACACACACACACACACACACACACACACACACACACACACACACACACACACACACACACACACACACACACAGCACACACACACAGCACATCCATTACCTTCCACATCCTTCCTGTGTTGCAGTAATCAGTGTGACAGTTGGAGTCACCGTGGCCAATGACATGATACTGAAGGCATTCGGCCTGGCAATGATAAAGGCCAAAGTGAGACGCCACCGAGCTATTGTGGGTTCAGACACAAAACAGGACCCACATCTAAAAAAAAAAAAAAAACACTTGATGCAAGACACGATTTCTGTAAGATCTGAGAATGACATTCTCGGAGGATTTTGGTGACGATAACCATCGTGGAGATCTGCTCAATGCAAAGCTAAATGCGTAACAATAACTGATGAACGGAGTTGACCCTGATGATTTATGGCATCAATCATCTATGAGGGTTCATCCCCTAAGATCCCCTATTAGATCGGCAGACCACTCGAACATGTAAATGTACGTAATTATACCCCGTGGAGCAAATTCAAGATGACGTTCTGCTTTTATTTTACTGAAACATCTGAGACTGACTGCCACCCAAAAATGCATGCAAGGCCACACAACATTAGTTGGAAATTTGGCTTAATATTAATGTCAAAATTGTTTGAAAGATTATAATAAAATGTTTATAAGATGGTAAAACTAACATCTGTAGTCACATGAGTACACTCTCCTCAATTGTTTCTAGATTTGTTTTGACAAAGCAGAATCTTGAAACAAGAAAATATAAGTAGATCTGACAGCAATATATTTTTAATCAAATAATGTAGAATAACACAACTTTGTGAAAAACACGAATATATTGTTTTGAAAAGGATAGGCCTACACTCTGAGTTAATAAGAACATTTCAACGTAAGGTAATGCTGTGTTTTTCGAAGGTATCAGTGGATGAGGTGAGCTGAGGTGAGCTAGGCGAGCTTGTGAGTTTTCCTCTCATTCACAGCATACTGCGGCCAAAATGAAACAGTGTCCATTTTCCAAACCGGAGGATCTCCACCTCTTGTTCTGTAACCACCCAATCATCTCTTGGATGGGACATCCCCTCCTGTTGTTTGGCGCTGGCTAGTCTCCCACAAATCCATACCCATGGCCAGCCAGTGTACAGCACTGTAGGTCCTCCAGAGTATGTTTCATTTAACACTTCATGGGAACCCTGAATGGTGGTTAGTGCGATGTCTGCAGCCCGAAATTGATTTCAGACTTAGGTAAACACAGTTATGGGAGAGAGAACGTTATTTTGGACCTACTGGAGGTAGATGGTTGCGAAAGACCGTTTTGACCCCATGCCAGCAGTTGTAAAGCTTGCTTTGGAAAAAAAAATCAGAAGATGGCATCTGAGAATCTTTTGCAATAACATTCATAAAAAGGCAGTTTAAAAAAAAAAAGAATAAAACAACAACAAAATGATGGTACAGTCCTCCCCCAATCTCTTCCCACAATATGTCTAGGTGATGTGTCATGGAGCAGATCAAACGGCGGAGCTGTCCAGTTCGGTTGAGCTGGGACGTCAGAGGCGCAACCTGCAGCTTCTCCTCCCGTGTTGCCGCGTGATTAATGTGACCATTATTTATCTCTACCTTTCAGCATCTTTCTTAATACGGGCCTGGCCGGGAGCCAAGCCTACCAAGAGCAGAAGGGAAAACAGCCGCGTTATTTTCCTTGGCCTCTCTCACTCCACAGCACATCCCCAAAACAGGCAGGCAGGCAAGGCAGGCAGGCAGGCAGGACCGGCAGGCAGGCAGGCAGGCAGGCAGGCAGAGATCTCCTCGCTGAACTTTTCAACTTTTCTCTGTGTGTTCACGACAAATTATCCGCCCCTCCGTCATTTCTCATTGTGTTATTGCGCCGCTGCAGTGGGCAGCTATTAATAACACAAAAAATGAAAAGAGGGGGGGGGAAAGAGTGCGAGGAGTTTTTGAGAGGAGTATACATCGGCGAGTGATAAGGCAGTGAAGCTGTGGATCAGGACAGGAGGGATATAGAATAACACGTTGTCTGGTCTGGGCCAGGCCAGCTGGGGCCCCACCGCACTCAAGACAACGCTATCTTTACTGCAGCCAGAGTGTATAGTATAATTGTGCATTTGCGGCTATCCATGTGCCGTGCAACATAGGCCATATTTTAAGTCTATAGTTTAGTCTTTCTTTGGGTTTCAGTAAACGCACACCGTTTGAGGTGCGTACGGCAGACAATAGACTCAACTTGAAAAAGAATGGTCGTCGCACACTCAGAACTTCATGCAGTTACATTTAATTAGACCAACGTTTCGGCTTACGCCTTCATCAGGGTCATCTTGATGAGTGTGAGTTCTGAGTGTGCGACGACAAGTCTATAGTTTAGACCTGCTGTGCTCCTCTGCATGTGCTGCTCCAGAGAGTCAGATGGCGGCCTGTGTGTGCCGCCATGTTAGCACAGCTTACACAGACAGAGGAAACGATGTTTCTCGAAGGGGAGAATGTTGTTTACTTTAAGCTGCGGTGGAAGCTACACCCACTCATTATTGTTGTTGGGGTGAGTGTGCAGATTCGGTGGTGGTGGTGGTGAGGACGAGGGGAGGGGATGGGGGTTATAGGGTGGAAGTGATTGACTACCGGGGATGATATCTTGTTCCTGTGCTTGTTAAAGGATGAAGGAGGGATGTTAACAGTGGCCTCTAATGTTCAACACTGGCCCTGACAAATGACAGTGTTGTGCTCGGAGAGATATGCGCAGTTTACACTGTGCCGTACCACCGCGACCACTGTTTGTTTACGCACAAGCAACTCAGACCTCAGTCTGCACTGCGGCCTCTGGTTCCCACATCACCAAACGTGGCCTTGGCATCTCCGTGGCGATGGAACCCATGGTGGTGTGTGCAGTGCACAGATAAGCTCTCTTATGTCGGGGCCCTTTACACCACCATGGAAGGTGGTTGTTAGTGGTAGCACCATTCATATACTGTAAAGTGGACTTCTCTTTTCTTCCATGGCAGTTGCAGAGCAGTGGTTTCTACCATGCCCTGTCTTGCTCATGCCGCTCAGCCCAGCCCAGCCCAGCACAGCCCAGGACGGCATCGGTGTGCTCCACATGGGTGGCACGGCGGAGGGCACAGCTGGGAGATCACTGGGGCTTTGAATGACACACTGTATAGTCTGTGGAGGGTTACTGCCGGATACTGTTTGAAAGTGTTTACCGGAGGCGCGGGTCTCTGTTGTGCCGTGTGGTCTCTGTTGCAGCTGGCCGTAAGGCGGTCTAATTCTCTACACAGCCTGTAGTCTAGGCTGAGGGGGGGGGGGCACTGAGAGAGAACACTGAGAGAGAGAGCTAGAAAAGGAAAGCTAGGAGAGAGAGAGGAGAGAGAGAGCTAGAAAAGGAAAGCTAGGAGAGAGAGAGGTGAGAGAGAGTGAAAGACGAGGGAACACTGAGAGGGAGAGAGAGAGAGATAAAGATAGCTGGGTAAGAGAGAGCGAATGAGAGAGAGAGTGAAAGAGAGAAGAGATTCGAGAGGGGTGAGCTGAAGCATCAGCAGAAACAGCAGCAGCAGCAGCAGCAGCAGCAGCAGCAGCAGTGGTGGTGGGATGTGGTGGTGGTGGAGGCAAGGCCCTAAGATACAGTGCAGAGAGCCCCCCCCATAAATCATCTGGAAGAGTTTACTGTGAGGCAGGCAGGCAGGCAGGCAGCCGTATGGGGCTATACGCTGGTCTGGAGCGCCCGGCGAGTGAGCACCAGGGGCAGGACTTGGCCAAAGGAGGATTTGTTTGGGCTTAACCAATACAAACAGTCACAGGAAGAGAGAGCCAAGGCAAGGCTCATGGGCTGTGCTGAGTGGCCTGTCCACTTGGGGCTCAATCTGGAGCTTTGTCTGTCTGTCTCGTCTGCCTCGGCCGTGTCGATGTATCTGTCCTCCCTCTGTCTTTGATGTTCTTATGGATCTTCATTCTCTGGCTCTTTTCCTTTCTGTCTATCATTCTCTCTCTCTCTCTCTCTCTCTCTCTCTCTCTCTCTCTCTCTCTCTCTCTCTCTCTCTCTCTCTCTCTCTCTCTCTCTCTCTCACACACACACACACACACACACACACACACACACACACACACACACACACACACACACACACACACACACACAAACACACACTCTCTATCTATCTCTCTCCCTCTCTCCAGTCCAAATATTTTACGATGTTGATGTGTCTACTGTGTGTGTTTTTCTCCCCGACTCTCGTACTTTGTCACTATTAATATTAGAATACTGTCTAGGCGGATATCTGCATGGTGAAAACACTGGTGTCGTGTCATGTCAGGCCTCTCACTCTACAAACATTCCCCTCATCTTGCTTTAAAGGTCCCTAAGGTTGTCTGGTCCCTTTCCCATGCAGTCGAAAGAAGTCACATCGCTGCATTCCAGCTCCGTCCTCCATCCTTTCGCTTTCCAATTTGGGTGCAGATGGTCATATAGTGCGTTGTGATGGACTGTCAAGTTTTAGTGCATATCAAGAATGAAGTGTTTTGATACAACATTTTTGGCTGGATTCATTCCATCCATGTTCATTCCATCGTCCCATAAAATACCGAGTAAATGTTTAATATGTAAATACAGGTCATATAAAATCCATCTCCTGTGATAAGATGGAGTTAATGTATGAGAGTGCAATAGTAACTCTAAATTCATCAATGTGTGTGTGTGGTATGAATGGCTAGAATAAACATAGAAGCTATTGTATAGTTGTAAATCTAGGCCTACTGTACAGTATCGGTGCAGCAAGCGACAAACCTATGCAGAAGACTAAACAGGTCAAAGGTCAAAATGGGGTTGCAGCAGAAAAAGGGAACCACTGGTATAGCGTAACTAGACTTGAACATGACATTTGGTGCGTCACAGTTATGTAGTCATTTTGGGGGTGCCAATGAGTGGGCCAAGGCCAATGAAGGCATATTTGAACTAGCATATATGACGGAAAAGAGGTGTGTGCGAAATTAACTATGTGTATTAAGACTAAATCACAATTTTAGTCAATTTTTTAAAATAGATTCTGCGTTCGGCCCGTGACAGATTTTGATTTTAGCCCTTGGTCAATTTGAGTTTGACACCCATACACTAGAAGAGTGGGAGCGCAGAAGATAGCCTACCTTACTTTTCTACAGAAAGGGAGTTAGTGAAATATTCTTGTTACATTTGGAAATCTGGAAAAGTAGTGATTGGACGGGTAGCCTGGTGCATAGCTAAGGCTCATCTGCAGGCTGGTTTGGCTGCTGTGCCACTTGCATTGTGTCTATGATTAGACTCAGTAGTCTCCACAAGATGAAAGGCTCGGGATGGGGTCTTTGATCGCACCAATCAGTCCAAACTCACCCAAGACGAAAGTTGTTGAAAGTTGAGGGTTATTCTCTCTCTCTCTCTCTCTCTCTCTCTCTCTCTCTCTCTCTCTCTCTCTCTCTCTCTCTCTCTCTCTCTCTCTCTCTCTCTCGGGCTGTCAATGGCTGGAGCCCATTTTCTCGGTGGACTCTGTGTAAACAGATCCTGTCATGCTGTGCCCCACCTGGGGACCGGCAAGACAGCTGAGCAGCTCCGCTGCCCTCTCCTCTCCCCCCCGTCACAGACATTATTTATTGTTAATATCAGCAAGATGCGTCCTGTCATCACCACCCCGTGTTCACAAAAGGAGAAAAAGAGAAAGAAAGACTGAAAGAAAAAAACAAACCCTCCAACGGTCTGCACAGTGTCACATTCTCCCTAGCTGCTGCCAGAAACAAGCCAGAGCACAATGCATCATGGGTGTCTTTTTTTTTTTTTCTAAAGGAGAGGGCTTCTTTTTTCCCTCCTAAAAATGTTTTAGAGCGCCACAGAAAGTGACAAATGTCTGGTGTGTTTTATGTCTTAACTCCGCTGGTTCATCTGCTGTCCTTTCAGTGGAGTTAACTTCAGTATGAGAGGTCATGGCGAGAAAAGAGGATCTGTTAGGAAAATAAAAAACCTTTCGTTTTTTTTCTTTTCCTCGCTCCAGACATGGGTCTCTCTCTCTCTCTCTCTCTCTCTCTCTCTCTCTCTCTCTCTCTCTCTCTCTCTCTCGTAAGATTTATGACTTTAGGTGCACAAGTGCCAAACCCAAGGGGTTATTTTTGGTTCCCAGATAAATGCCCCCCTGATGAAAAGGAGCGATCGGTGAGTTTGAAAAACCTCCCGTGACCCTGCTCAACCCCAGGTGCTTAGGAACCAAACAGCCGCTACAAATTGTTATGTTAATTGCCGCTCGCTCATTAATTTCAATCAGCTGTGCGGCCCGATGCCTTTTCTTTCCCACACTGCGGATTATATTTGTCATGCAAGAGTATCAAAAAGGCATTTAATAGGCCAATATTTATTTAAAAGCAGTAAAACATACTCATTTGTCAACAGTGGACAACAGTTGGCTGAGTGGATATGAAGTTGACAGTATAAAACTGGAGGAAGCAATGTGAAGCAGGAGGAAGTGAGAGTGAGACACACACACACACACGCAGAGAGACGCACACACACACACACGCAGAGAGAGAGACACACACACATGCGTGCACACGCACACACACACACACACACTCACACACACACACGCGTACACACACACACGCACACGCACACACACACATGTACACACACACACACGTACACGCACACACACATGTACACACACTCACGCACACACACATGTACACACACACACACACACACATGTACACACACACACACACAGACACACACACACACACACACTCACGCACACACACATGTACACACATACACACACACACATGTACACACACACACACACAGACACACACACACACACACACAACCTTTCATTCCTATCCTTGTAGGGCACTCGTATACAACTACAGAAGGCTAAGCTGTAACCAGGCCAAACCTACCCTGAACCCTAACCTGTCAGTAAACTTGTGCTTTAAACAGACTGACCAAGAAAACATAATTAGTGAACATTGTTGCACATATCAACATTGTTGCACCTTTTCTTCAAAGTGGGGGAAATGTTTGCCCCCTATGCACACACACACACACACACACACACACACACACACACACACACACACACACACACACACACACACACACACACACA
>NC_085875.1:5212515-5227515 GCF_034702125.1 Engraulis encrasicolus | reverse complement strand
TGTAGTGTTGGAGGCTGGAACGGAGCGAGAGAGAACACAAATAAAAAGAAAGAGAGAGAGAGCAAGAGAAAGATGGGTGGAGAGATAGAGAGGGGTTGGGGCTATGGTGGTGATTGGTGCGGAGAGAGAGAGAGAGCGAACGCGAATAAAAAAGTTCAAGGGTTTACAGGAAGTGCGTATAGTATACACAAACTGTCAGGGGCTTCTGTAAACGGCGGAGGTGCTGCAGAGAGGAGGTGGGGGTGTTGGGGGGCAGAGAGAGGGAGGAAGTGAGGGAGAGATGGGATGAAGGGAGGGATGGAGGGAAGGATGGAGGGAGGGAGGGCGAAAGGCGGACTGGTGTTTACTTTTCAGCAACACTACTTTAAAGTTGAGTCGGCAGCTCTGATAGCTTGCATTCCTCCTTGGCCGAGGAAAGAAGGAAAGAAGGAGAGAGAAAGAGAGAGAAAAAAAAGAGAGAGAGAGAGAGAGAGAGAGAGAGAGAGAGAGAGAGAGAGAGAGAGAGAGAGAGAGAGAGAGAGAGAGTGAGGTCTGCACGTGTCGTCCAGGCCTTTGTGTTGTCCAGTGGGCCTGTAGTCCTCAATTCTGATACATTAGGAGGAGGGAAGGAAGAAAGCGAGGTGTTGTAGTAGAAGGCTTTAATATCTGATGTGTAAAAGACTAAGCTTTTCAACCTTAAAATAATGTTTCCAAAATCACTTCAATGGTTCATGAACTTCAAACATTGTGAAAGACACTTCTGAGTCCGTTCTGCCACCCTCAATGAACTGCAACTGTGTCTTTATGTATTTCTCTATAGAAATCGTTTTCGCTTCAAGCTTGCAGAATGACAAACGGTATTGCGTTAACATTTGCTAACAAACCTATTTGGAGTAGACTTTAATGTCATTATTCTGTTGCCTTTTTTTTGTAAATGTCGGTTTTGCCTTCGCATGCCAGAGAGTGCTTTGTCAGTTCTCTGCACCCTAACATCCGGCCCACTAAAACGCATTTGGCTCACAGAATGTGAAGACAGCCAGTTTCTCTAGGACAAGGAGCTCTGAGGCATGAAAGCAATTTGTGGTTTGTGGCCACACGTTTTAAAGTTCCATCTGTGAGTTGGTTGTAAATTCTGTACATCTACTTTAATGGAGCCCCCAGTATCAAGGTCTCTTTTTGTGTTTGCTGTAGTTTGTTTTGATTTGGTTTGGTTGCAAGGACAATGACAACTGACAGGAAATCCCAACAGGCAGTCACGGTACATACACATCTGTCATATTTTTTTCGCACATAATTCACTGGGGGGGTGGTGCATAGCTTTTCTCCGTTTCCCCCTTCACGTCTTGCATGCATACAAAACAGACCATCACGGCCGTCTCACTCGAAGCCTGACCACCACACCACACCTCTAATTGACCACTCTAGCTTCATTAAAATATATGGCGGGCGGCGCAGCAAAGCTCCCCTGGACCACGTGAAGTAATCCAGGTTTCTCCTGCCTGATCTACAAGCTCTTACGTGCTCTGCTGGGACATCAGGCTTTTGATGTCCCCCTCCCACTTTCCTCAAAAACTGCCTCTTGCACTTTCTCTTTTGCCTTTTCCCAAAAGATTGTTTAAAAAAAAAGAAACCCAAAAAGGCTCTCAAAAACCTCTCAAGGCTTCCTGGGAAGAACAATTTAGTCGAATCCAACCTAACCCCAGGTTGCCTTCACCTCTAACCTGCAAATAGAAAAACAATGTATGCGGTGGAAGAAAATGGAAATCGCATCACATGGCCAAAGACGTACGTGAGACCTCATAGTTTCCATTACACCACAGCGCTAGAATGTGCCAGAGAATTTTGATTGTTTGTTTGTTGCCTTGAAAAAAAAAAGGAAAAAAAGGTTAACTTGGCACCGAAACACATCTCGACCAATAAAGAATAAAATGGAGTGAAATTATGATTAGGTATCTGGAGATTTGTTTAGCACATGTCTGGGAGAGTGTCATGCCAGCAACAGGTTTGATTCAAAGGAGCCAAGAAAAGGAAAAGCAATACTAAGCCATTTGGAACACAAACCCATACACCTGTGCAGCCTTCGGGACATGGAAGCAGTATGGGACCCACACAGAAACAAAACGTCAAGCTTTAATAGCTTCCAAACATCCTATATTACAACCATATAACAAATGTGGGTGGGATTAAGCGTGTGTCCTTGCAATCATAAACAGCCTGTTTGCGTTTTTAGAAAACAATGTGCATTGTGCGGCATTATAGACATCAGCCAGGAAGGAATTTAAACATTGAATGTTAAGTTTTTGAATTCATCAACGGTGCCACAACCCTAAGCCATGGCCCATGGATGTTGTGGAGAAAGTACATAGAAGTAGCCTACTGTGTTCTGACTACAGCTTGTACAATTTGCACAGGATTACAGAGATATCTAATGTTCCTGGCTCTGCAAGTCCAGTGTTGCAACACACTAAGTGTTTTTTTCCAACCTTAAAATAATGTTTCCAAAAGCATTTAAGTAGTCCATCAACTTGAAACAGGGAGAAGAAAGGCATGCATTCCATAACCACAGTAAGTTTGGAAGAACATGCCTGCGTCTCCCTGTACTGAATTCCGATTGAGAGACAATTCCACTTCCAACTTGTAAAGCCCCATTCACACTCCATGTGTGAGACGGTTACGGTTGCAGGAGGAGAGAAGTACCGCACACTCTCGAGTTGTATAAAAAAAGCTTTTAATGTGACAACGTTTCGGCCTGTCGGCCTTCCTCAGGTCACGTTTTCTGGTGTGCGTTTTGCACCTCCACTCATGAGACGGTTACGGTATCATACATGTGGAGTGTTTCACACGTTCCAAACATTGATTTCATCCGTACTTTTACATCAAATCGAGGAGCTTAAGTTAGGAACATGACATAAAAACAGTTGGGAAAAAAACCTGCCACACGTCAAAGACAGATGTATGAAGGTGCTGATGATTAGTTTAATGTGCACTGTGTAGGATTTTAGGATGTCGCTCATTGAAACTGTGCTGACTATTGCCAAATGTGATCTTTTTATGAACATTTACTTAGTAATAAACTAATATTTACTATAGAATGACTAAGGTTAAGTAAGTTTTGCAGCTAAAATGTCTATTTCTGGAAATTCAAAATGGCAGACATTGTGGACAAGATCCTCCACCTTTTCATGTATGTACAATGCAGTCATAATGCAGAATTAGAATTTGACGGTGGTGGTGGTGGCAAGTATTTGTGAAAAGTTAATATTTTTGAATGGGCAACATGTATTCTGGAAATGAACTAAAAACATTACACAGTGCCCCTTTACGAAAATTAACAGACAGAAATCAGCACGTAATTGTTCAAATGCCTGGCATGAATGGGGCTTAAGAATACAGAGAAGGAAAACTACTTAGTGCTGCTTTAAACCAGGAAAGCGAGAACTAGCAGAAAGGGACATGCTCATTACATGTGATTCTGGTTTCCACGTTGTCCTGTAAATGTCTTCCCCACAGGTGATTTACAACACGGGGGTGCAGTGCACAGCTTGTATTTTACTCATTCTCACCGACAGATGTGTAGAGTTACATCATTCTATGATGACACACCTCGTCCCAGCAGCACTCGGACCAGTTTATTGGATTGATATAATAGGGTCTGGGTCAAGCCCATCATCACCCATACCCACCTGAGAACCATCTGACTGGTACCATCTCGACTGCCAAGTTTATGTCAGTGTTAGTTAGCAAGCCTGTGCAGAATTTCAGCACGTCCAGTTACATGTTCATCCACACCCTCCTCTCTCTCCCTCTCTCTTACTCTCTCTCTCTCTCTCTCTCTCTCTCTCATCCATATATTTCAATAGCCACCACAGTAGGTAACAGTGAAACCAAGACACAGCTCTCGCTCGCACCTCATTCAACAAACCCCCCCACTCTGCGCAACTTTCCACATTCATACAACAGGTAATACATCACAGGGGCTGCATATACATCACATGTGGTCAGCAATACATCACATACGTAGATAAGATATGGCATCTAATTATCTCGAAAACTTATAGGAGGTGTAATTAATTACATTAGACAGGTCATTGACTCAACAGGGCCTCTCTCTGGTAAAGCAGCTTTTGAAAATGGGCCGCGTGATTGTGGCACCTTAACTCTCCGAAAAGGCCTGGGCCGAATCAGGGCCGCTAACAGCTTTGCCCGGGCCTGAGACAAAATATTCAGAAAGCCCCCGCCTGCCCAATACATAATGAGGACCCAATTCTGTGCCCCCTGTCTCCCCGGGCCTGGGACAGCTGACCCCTTTCCCACTCCCTCTTTTTGGCTTCCCTCCCCGGATGGAGAAGCAAGTATATAAGAAGTGCTGCAAGTCGGCAGCTCGAGGTTGTAAGTCATCCTGGACGGGCTGCAGCCAGCCCCCCCCCCCCCCCCCCCCTCCCCTCTCCCCCTTCTCTCTCCTTTTCCCAGCTTTGTCAAGCCCCTTCAGAGCACATTAAACAGTGCAGGAAATGCGAGCCATCTGTAACCGGACCAGTGAACATGCTGTTAATTTGTTTCTCTAGAGGGCCATGTCAAAGGACCCGTAGGGCCTCAGAACTACACACACACACGCTACACACACACACACCCGTAGACACACACACACACACACACATGAACGCTTAGGCACACACACACCCGCCCACAAACACACCCACACACACACACACACACACACACACACACACACACACACACACACACACACACACACACACACACACACCCGTAGACACACACACACACACACACACACACATGCACGCTTAGGCACACACACCCCCGCACACAAACACACCCACACACACACATGCACACACACGCATGCACACACACATACTTACACGCACACACATGTGCACACACACACACTAATGCACACACAAGCTCACACCCACACACACACATGCACAAACACACACAAGTATGCACACTTGCAAATACTCAAATACACAAACACTTATACATAGAAGATACACATTTACACATACCCATATACACATTCAAATATGCGGGGGCATTGTACTCTTTCTGCTTGTAATCCATTATACTTTTTTCCACTGCATAATGACATCTCAAAATGCCCTTGTGAGTACAAAAAAGAGAGCTGTTCTTTCTATAATGGCACTGCTGAGTTTAGCTGTGCTGAGCTGTGCTGAGTTATCTGCTCTGGGTGGAGCTGAAGGAAGCGCTGGCTGGTTGGCCATGGCTGGGGCCTATAGCCGTGTGCCGTGCACTGTGTGCCTGCCGTGCCACGGTGCCTGATGACAGAAGCTGACATTACTCAGTCGTTGCAGAGCGGTCCCTCATGCCGCCTCCACTCTCCGCCCCCACCTCCACCTTTCCATGTGCACCACCGGCCTCCGCCCCCGCCCAAACATCCAACCCTCCGCCGGCTCCACCATCTCGCCACCACCACCTCCATCCATACCACCTCTACCCACCAACCACACCTCCACCCTTCCATGTGCACTCGTCAATTATACTGCTCCTCCTCCTCCACCAACCACATCTCCACTGCTCTACGTCCACCCCATTCTTCCATACTACCCCCTCAATACCTCCGCCTCCTCCTCCTCGACCATCTTCACCTCTCCCTCCACCCCGCCCATGACGAAAGCTGACGTTACTCAGTGGAAGCAGTGCAGTCCTTACGGTAATGCCGCCCCGTTTCTCCACCCTCACCTCCTCCTCCTCCTCTGCTCCAGCCGCTAGTAGAAACCCCATCACTACCACCCCTCCATGTCCTCCCCAGTCTTCCATGCTGCCACCTCTGTACCACCATCCCCACCTTCAACCCTCTCTGTTCACCCCTCTGCGTTCACCCTTTCTCTTCCCTTTTTTTCCCTCTCCCTCCTCTACCCCCTCTGAATGACTGAAGCTGACATCACCCAGTTGTACTGTAGCAATGCAGTCATTCATACGGCCTCCTCTCTACTCCATCTTTCCACTGTTACTCCACCTCAACCCCCATCCACCCGAGGCTTCCATACCACCATCACCACCACCTCCTGCCGCTTCCTCCACTTCCTTCTCCATGTACACTTCCCTACCCTACCCCCTCTCGGAGTCCTCCAGTTCCACCATCTCCCCCTCCACCTCCTCCGCTACCACCTCCATCACCAGCCCTTCAGTGTCCACCCCTGCACCAGGACCCCACCCCAGTCTTTCATGGTGCCCCTTCCAAGTCCTCCCCTTCCTGCTCTGCCATCTCCATCTCCACCTCCTCCTCCCACCAGCTCCGTCACCAGCCCTTCAGCATCCACCCCTGCATTGGGCCTTGTCCCAGTGGGAGGTTATCCTGACCGCAGCAAAGACACACGGACGGACAGACGGACAGACAGAAATGCCTCTGGGAGTCTCGCCCAGCGAGGGAGACGATGACAACTTCCTGATGACCTCATCCATCTTTCTCTCCGATGACCCCATTGGTGTTTCATTTTTTTCTACTCTGTTCTTTTTTTAGTGCCACTGACTGCCCTGCCGTCTCAACTCCCGCCACTGCCGCCGCCCACCATCCACCGCCTTTGCTGTGTCACCCCCGGTGACAGCGAGCTGTGCCACATGGTGATGAGGTCACCATGGCAACGGCGCTTTACTTTACTTGCTCTTCATGGCACATTTACTGTACCCAAATTCTGCCGCACTTCGGGAAAAGCCCCAAATTAAGTTTGTGTGTCGTTTCATGAGGGGTTTAACCACCAAACCAAACCCACATTCACTCCACTGGCCACTTTGCCAGTCACAACCACTTTGCCAAATGACGACCCCAGAGTCAGACTGATGTGTGTGTGGGGGAAATGGTCCTTTTGCTGTACAGAGACTATTACATTACTCATCTCTTATGTATGCCACTACCGTATAGTTGTATGCCCACGCCAAAGACACTAAATGTTTGAGTTTTTTTCTCCTTTTTCCCTTTTTTTTGTTTTTCTTTTCTCGTACCTCTCCTTGGCACATATGCCCTCAGGCAGTGTTGGAACAGAAGCCTTGTTGTGCAGTATGTTTGCCAGATGTGATCCTTGCCACAAAAAACCTTTAAAAATCACTCTATTTGTTCCAAATCACTCCGTGCCTTCCATCCTGTGACGTTTGTGGTCCTCGGTTACTGCGAAATGAGAGAACCAGAGCTCCCGCTCTCCCAACTTCAAACATGGAAGCTCTCGGAAAATGAAATCTGTCAACATCTTACCCCGTACAAATGGTTTTCTTCTCAACTTCTCACTCGTTTGGTCAAACGCTTAATGCTCAACTCCTCAAGGCCTCCCTTCCCTTCTGCTGAAACGTTGATACACATAAACACGCCAAGGCAACAACAGCCGGATGACAGGCCGCACAGGCAGCGTGCGGTCATAACAATGATATCCACCGTTTCATTGGCATGGAACAGTTGAATTAGAAATATGGAGACAGGGGGTCGTCTTGGGAGTCTTAAGGTCCTCCTCGGAAACCATAGCAAAACAGTAGGAGGGGGCTATACTGTAGGACAGTAGTTCCCAACCTATGGGTCGGGACCCCCCTTATGGGTCGCCAAAGATCCACAGGGGGTCGCGGAGCCCTCTTGATTTTAAGGGGTTTCGTTTTAAATATACAGTATATAGCCCATGTTGAATAAAAGACAAAGCATTTAACTAATAAATGCATAAACGCAACAAATTGTAAGTGCTACATTAAACATTTATTCTATATTTGAACAAAGACGAATTGAGAAATAAAATAACTAAAATAAGTTTACGCAGGAAACGGAGGGCATCTTGTGACTCCGTCTCGGGCAGGCGCTCGCGTGGTTGGGTCACCAAAGCTTACAATAGTAAAAACATGGGTCCCTTAAGAAAAAGGTTGGGAACCACTGCAGTAGGTGGTGGGGGGTGAGAGATCATCTGGAAGAGCAGCAGTGCAACAAAACAGCCAGAGCGCACTTCCATTTCCCTCCTTTATGATGATCTGTGACATCTTTACGGCTGTTTGTTCGGTTCCCGCAGAACTAACCCTGGTCAGGCCACCACTATTAGCCAGAATGTGGCGCTGAGGCATTTTATTGTGTCAAGGAGCATTTAGACAGAGAGAGAGAGAGAGAGAGAGAGAGAGAGAGAGAGAGAGAGAGAGAGAGAGAGCAGCAACAGTTCACACTTAACTGCCCAGTAGGAAGGTCTCTTCTGGCTCCTGCCTCACCATCACAGTCACGCTGTACTGTAGAGTGAGAGAGAGAGAGAGAGAGAGAGAGAGAGAGAGAAAGAGAGAGAGAGAGAGAGAGAAAGAGAGAGCAGCTGTTTTGTACTTCACATGGTACAACTGACAACAGGACAGAAACTTTATGATATTGGACCTTGAAAAGTAGAGTGCATAATTTAAGAATAACACGATAAGTGCTGTACAGTACATAATTGTTTCGTAAATGGCATACTGCCCCAGCAAAAAAAAAAAAACAGCTGTACCCACTTGGATACTCAGTGGCAACACCTTCATTTCTCTATGTGCAGACATTAGTGTACAGGGGTGCGTTTCTCAAAAGTGTAGTTGTTAGCCAGTTAGCAACTTGGGTAGTTGTCAATGGGAAATTGAATTTCAAACAACAAAGTAGCTAATGTAGCTAGCAAACTATGATTTCGAGAAATGCACCCCTGGTGGGTGAAAACATTAACAAAATTATTAATTTTAAAAAACTGATGTTGTGAGATAGTGGAGCAAGTACCACATGTCCCCTATAGGCCAGATTCACTCCACACTTCCTATTATGGCTGCAGGGCAGCCAGCAATACTGTAAACTCACCTCTGGTCCACCCATGTGCATCTGTCTCTTGTTATGTGTTTTTCGTGCTTTCGTGCACGTCAACTACAACATCCAAGTTTGAGTTTCAGAAAGTTTGACAAAAGAAAAGAGCTCTCTAAAGGGCCCTGATAGCTGATAACATGTCTCGATATGCCTATGCGAAAAATCTGAGCGCTTCCAAGTAAACATCAAGGTCTCCGGTCTCACGAATTACATGGCCGACATCGTGTGTAATTTACTGTCCGTCCTCACCAGGCTCTGATAGGTGACCGTCTTAAACAGGAAGAGTCTTGCTCTCGGAGCTTACGTTTCCCCCTTGACCTCTGCGGATCGCCGGGGGGCAGAGGAGCCCTTATACCTTCCACTCCAGTTGATTTATCTGCTGTCTTCTGAACCAGAAAATCTGGACCATCAGTTGCTACATCCTGCTTCTGCCAGTGCTTAAACGATTAACATATGGGCCCTGGCAACAGCCTTTCTCCATGCTTTTCACCAGGCGCTGTTATGTGTGCGGACGGAGCCGTGTGCTGTTCCCATCATTTGGATGAGGCAGAGGGAGACTCCTTTTTGCCTGCCTGCCTGCCTGCCTGCCTATCATGACTTGCAGCTGAAGGAGAGGAGATTTCAGTCCACCTCATTACATCACTGATGGACACACACGGGGGTCAAGGACTACCGTACTGTGGCTGCCTCGCTCGCAAGACCCGAGAGAACGAGACAAGATGCATACCGCTCAGGGGAGAGGAGATGCACATGGCTGTGTAGAGTAGAGTAGTAGAGTAGAGTAGTAGTAGAGTAACTTTATTAATCCCCAGGGGGAAATTCAGGTATCCAGTAGCTTACATAAACACACAAATAAACAAATGCCCACATGGACAGTGTATGAAGTGAGCATCCACGGTACGGTGCAACACACCGTGTGCAAGGCAATCACACAAACGCGGACAAGGCCCCTGCTTGAGTAGTGTATAGGCTCTGTAGTGTAGACCATGTTAAGTGAATCTTTGTTCCCTTGCTTAGTTGTATGGTTTGTATCATTGCTGCTGTTGGACAGGGAGAAACTGAATCTTCTTCACCAGGAAAAATGGTAGACCTTTGACCTGGGGGTATCAATTGTGAAGATATTTGGTTTTAATTCTCCACTGTTAACCATGAAAGATTGCATTTGGCCATACAAAAAAGTATACATTTACATGCAGGGCTTTGACAGGGTCCAGGACAAAATCATCTGAAAGGGACCCCTCTCCATATATACAATGTAATGGAGACCAAATTCTGGGTACCCTCTCCCCTCTCCCTGGCCCTGTGAAAACTGACCCATTTATCCGGCACATTGGTGGGCCTGTTTGCATGGACACGTGCTTTGCTATTGAAAGTTTGTAATCTGCCGATGTCCCTCAATGTAATCACATTAATGTGTGAGTAATCATTCTTTCCCGCATGTTCGGTTTGCTGCCAACTATTTGGAGGGAAGCTCTATAGCAAACTGCCAGGCATGTGTTTTGTTGTTATCAAATTCCAAATTACTGGTAATTCAAAACCCCACCAAAAAAAACCTCACTGCTGCCACAGCAATCAATTTAGCAAACCTTTTTAAAAGTGTACCGGTCAATCCAGTCGAGCTTGACCCGCGGATGGCCTTCCTCTGGTCATTCACAGTATAAAATATTGCGCTCTTGCATTTACAAGTAAATGTATTATTAGTAATTGAGAGGCAAACAGTTCGCTGAAGTATGGAGGCCAGGTGTGTGGAGTGAGTGCGAGTGTCAGTGTTGCCAGATGTGTCTGATCAAATCCCGCCCAAAAGTTTCTGAAAAACCGCCAAAATTAATCAAATTACATTGACTTCTATGGGCCCAAAATGGCAGAAAAAAACGCCAAATGGCCAATTTTTCCCGTTTTTAACCCGCAGACACTCATCCCAAGTAGCCCAATTGGGCGCGCACCAGCCCAATCTGGCAACACTGGTGAGTGTGAGGGCCCTGCTGCCTGTTCTTAACAGGACACGGCGCATTTCAAACAGCTACTGATTTACTGCAGGTGATGGGGGGGAAGAACAATATTTAATAGCCAACCTCGCTGTTTATGTGAAAAATATATATCTACCACCACACTTGTACACTGTCCAGTTGGAGCAGCTACAGTATGAATGTGAATTACCAGCCGCCTGCCAAGGTGCTTATCAAGACAAGAGAGCGAGCAGGGGTCTGTTTTTTTCAATATGGAGGAGAGGGAGAGGCATGGAGTTGCCCAGATGCCAGTTTGGATTTTGAGCATAGAATTAATAGATTTCTCATCTGTTTCGCATTTTCTGATAGATGTTTTCAAGAGCAGTCATTTCAATTTATCGAAGCTGAAACTCTCTCTCTCTCTCTCTCTCTCTCTCTCTCTCTCTCTCTCTCTCTCTCTCTCTCTCTCTCTCTCTCTCTCTCTCTCCCTTTCTCTCTCTCTCTCCCTTTCTCTCTCTCTCTGGTTGAGTCACTCTGCCAAACTAATCACAGATGTACCAGGCAATGCGAAGTGAACAGGAAAAGAGTCCTATTTGGGGAAAAAATAGATGATTTCAGTAATCAAAAAAAGAATTGTGTACACATTTTGATCCATGCAAGTGTCTTTAAGCTTTTGGTTATGGGATGCCAATGCCCTGATGCAAATTTCAAAATCCAGTGAGAAATTAAATAAGATTAGAGTTATCTTTGGTTGATTTCCCACTTTTGATTGTGGGTAAACAGTCCTGGAGCAAAAGGAACAAGC
This sequence comes from Engraulis encrasicolus, assembly GCF_034702125.1. Taxonomy (NCBI): domain Eukaryota; kingdom Metazoa; phylum Chordata; class Actinopteri; order Clupeiformes; family Engraulidae; genus Engraulis; species Engraulis encrasicolus. The sequence goes on along the minus strand of NC_085875.1, from coordinate 5,215,970 downwards.
CTGCTTTCAACAAGACTACTCGGTGCACTTTACAGAATGCTGCCGAGAGTAAATGTTTACACAAGATGAAGAACACAACTCAAAAAAGTAAATATAGTTTTATAAAACAACATTAAAGAACAAATACTGTTTTTCTCATAGAAATACCGCACATTTAACAAGTGTTTTTGTATACAGGTCGGATGGGGATGGGGGTAATCCAGCATGGAGTGTGTGATGTGTTAAGTCAAACATAACTGTACAATACACACGATCAACAGCAACCGTTCCCATCATCCACATTCCCGTGAAAAACATCTGACTGTAGACTGTGCAGCTCTCTAGAAAGCTGAAAAAGAACATTCCACGTCTGGGTGCAAATATATAATGTATTTTTTATGAAAACATATTTTCCCATGTTTAACGCACTGGGGACTTGTATGCAGGCCAAAGTATTTGTAGAGAGCTGTAGAGAACTTTAACCAGATGCAGCAAAAGGTGAACAGGATGGTGGATTTAAAGCACGGGCCTGGGGGAGAGCCTTGGAGAAGCAGACTCTTTCTATTGTGCTTAATGATGGCACGAATAAGACCATTGTTTGAGCTGACTATCGCTTGGGCCTAAACTCCAACTCCATCCACTTGAAAGTGCTGTGGGAAAGCATTTCACTGGCTCTACCTGAGCTCAGCCCAGCTGTGTGCAAGCAGCGCACTGTCTCCCATAGACCTACAGTAGTAGCATTCCATGGTGCTACAGGAAAAACAGACAGGCTAGTGCAAGAGTTGAGTAAATCCCCATTGACATGTACAGTATGTGTGGCTGTTGATCAATTTACGGATTTTCATTGTGTGGTGCTGCACCACAGAATGGTCTATGTTGGGTATGGGAAACCTTGTAGTGCTGTATAGTGCTGTAACAACACTACTCCATACTAATCATTTCGCATCAACAAACTGAAAGAAGATACATTGAAAGACATCCAGCAGCAGCAGCACTGCAGTATGACCACTCAGTCCACCGAGGCCCTCTCGCTACAAACAGCAGTCTAATTTAGTGCCATGTGGGGGTGATGGAGTGCCCATAACTAAGACCTGAAGAGAACGGGGAAAACACCTCTTTAATTAAGCCACCTGATAATTTACCGGTACACTGTCAAGTGATTTGATTCAGGGCCTCCGCAGCCTAGACCCTGCCCTCTTAAAATATTGCATTATCCCCACACCTTCACTTCACCTTTGAAGCACTCCTCTGTTTACAGTATACTGTCAAGATTAAACCGCAAAATGTGACTAGTTTGTCCCAAGCATTCTGGAATTTTGAGAGATGTGAAAAAATAAAAGCGATGATAAAAAAATCTGGTGTTATTTATTTCCTGTGAAGATGTGTCTGTGTGCGCACACGCTCTGTGTAAACCTGGCTTCCCCTCCCGCTGCCGTGGGGAGCGCTTTGCACAGAGAGAGAAAGAGAGAGGACATATTTTACAGCTCCGCTGCACAGTCACAGCAGACATCTTTTATATTGCTGGAGACACACAAGTGTTTGCTTTGGAGATTCCGTATTGAGTAAACTTTGCACTCGCTCCAAACAAGCCATCTGATTGTTCCGCTCTTTCCTCAAAAAGACAGGGCCAGAGGAACTTTTTTTTCTTTTTTTTTTAAATCAGGGGATTTTTCTATTTTTCATTTTTAAAATGAGGCTTTTCGGGTGACGTGGACAAACCACTTCAGGGTTCCACACTAGCTCATCCATAAAGGCTCCAGGAAAAACACTGCAACACACACCCGGGTGTCACCTAGTGAAATTTTGCTGTGCCTGCTCACTCCCATTTTTTTTGTTGGTAACTCAAGACGAACCGCTGTGAGGAGGAAATGAGATGAAATAGCGTTACAAAAGTTACTGATTGATGGACCCCCCCAGCGGGATGGGTAAGAGGGAGGTACGTTTCTCCTCAGCTTTTTCCCCTTCTCTACCCGGGTGATGTGCTGCCTCACTGTGCACAGTGCTAAAATGCACAGCGCTTCCCATTGCAGTATTCTTTTTCACTGGGACATACTGCCATCTAGTGGTAGCTCTTATAAGTACAGGTGAGAGGGAGGGGGTTACCCTGCAATGACACTTGCTTCTTCCCACAGTGACCGAAATAATTTGAAACGTTCAAGGCTACTTAAAAAGGTATGGATTGGTCGTCCATTTATCTCTTACGTTATGACTGGCCTATTTGATATTCAAAAGCAGCTGTGTCATCTGAATGTTCTGTACTGTACAAATGCCACCCATGGGACAGGGATCGTGTGTTTCCATAATCCACTCAGATAAATATGACCTTTTAATGTACTCCCCTCAGAAATGCTTCATAGCTCTTTTTGAAGGACCACACCCGAGCACAACACAGACCAGAGTGGATTTTCAAGTTTATGAACCATGTCTGAACAGCCGCACACACGCTCGCACACACACGCACGCATGCATACACAGACGCATGTGCACGCACGCATTCATGCACGCACACCCACACTCACTCAAACACACACACGCACACGCACACACATACACACACACACACACACACACACACACACACACACACACACACACACACACACACACACACACACACACACACACACACACACACAGAACCAGAGAGAGAGAGAGAGAGAGAGAGAGAGAGAGAGAGAGAGAGAGAGAGAGAGAGAGAGAGAGAGAGAGAGAGAGAGAGAGAGAGAGAGAGAGAGAGAAGAATGCCATGAAATGTACACAGATTCCACTGAGAACAGTAAAGAAGTCAAACCAGAAGTAATTATGGCTGTGATGAAATGTAATATCATGAAACACAACATCTCTGGGGACTGCCTTGCTCTTAAAGGTTGTGAAAAAGGAACGGGGATCAGATGCTCGCCTCTCCAGCAAACGGGTCCAAAATCAAGGAAGGGTTTGTTTCCTGGCCCTGAACTTTAAAGTTAAAGCATCTTACGTAGCTCAGACATCTATGAAGCAATTTTCGTCTATCAATGCCCCGGTCCAACTCCATAAATATTCATAGATCATTAAAATTCACACGGGAACACACACTGCACTGCAAATCACAGCAGAGCAACTCTCATCAAGTGTCAAATTGTATAAATGATGCATGACGCACCAAAGACTTGGTGATGAAGGAATCGATGTCTTCTTTATTCTTTATTTATTCTGTCTTTATTAATCACTCTGAACTTGCAATAAAAGCAAGGTTAGGTGAGGTTGTGAAGTGTTATTGTGAACTTCTGACTCTGACTGGAGGAAATGAAGGTGGTATATCTCAGTTAAATAGGGTTATATATTAAGGAGTTCCTTTTTGCAGGTAAGGTCATGCAAATATTATCACAGTATTTATTGTGACAATACTGGTTTCGTCCATAGTTTTGTCAAGCTTAAGGTTTGTCAAGCCCTGTACCAGAAAGAAAACAAAACCATTTTGTAAATGCTCACATCTCTTC